>NC_139625.1:29705984-29728484 GCF_964638095.1 Poromitra crassiceps | reverse complement strand
CACAACATGCTGCATACACAAACTAATAGCTTCCAATTTCATTCCATTCCCTCTCTTATTCAACCCTCTTTGTGTTCAGTCTCCCCTTCTCCTGTACACACATGCAAAGACACACACACTCACTTCTCCTGTACACACATGCAAATACACACACACTCACTTCTCCTGTACACACATGCAAATACACACACACTCACTTCTCCTGTACACACATGCAAATACACACACACTCACTTCTCCTGTACACACATGCAAATACACACACACTCACTTCTCCTGTACACACATGCAAATACACACACACTCACTTCTCCTGTACACACATGCAAATACACACACACTCACTTCTCCTGTACACACACATGCAAAGACACACACACTCACTTCTCCTGTACACACATGCAAATACACACACACTCACTTCTCCTGTACACACATGCAAATACACACACACTCACTTCTCCTGTACACACATGCAAATACACACACACTCACTTCTCCTGTACACACATGCAAATACACACACACTCACTTCTCCTGTACACACATGCAAATACACACACACTCACTTCTCCTGTACACACATGCAAAGACACACACACTCACTTCTCCTGTACACACATGCAAAGACACACACACTCACTTCTCCTGTACACACATGCAAATACACACACACTCACTTCTCCTGTACACACATGCAAAGACACACACACACTCACTTCTCCTGTACACACATGCAAATACACACACACTCACTTCTCCTGTACACACATGCAAATACACACACACTTTACACACACTCACCGTCTGTACTATGAGCAGCGCTACCGTGAGAAGAGCTGTCATTCAAGTACAATGACATCTCCTCACTTTTTCTGTTCATACACTCAGTGCCTGTGCAGCTTCTCAAGGCCCATCCCAACTGCAATGGTTATTTCCCATCAGTAAAACATGTTCTAATTATTCCCTTCATTATTGAATGAGGTGTTAAAAGGCATTGAGTGGATATGAAAGGGAAGTATGGATGGACAGGGGAAAGAGTAGAGCACGTGCAAGACTTTGATCCGATAAGAAATTGTGGCATGTACTGTATGAGGTGATTTACACTATGTATTAACGCAAGGGATGAAATGAACTCCCAGCTGCTGAAGGCCCAACATGTTTTGTTTGATGTCATGTTAAGCCATGCATGTCAGTGGGCACCACAGCCCGTTCTGTGTACTGTAATAATAACTGTATATAGGTCATGTTGATCCGTCTGGCCGGTGAAACAGTGAAAGAGAGACACATCTGAGTGGCATCCATTATCTATGGATCTTGCATGATTAATGAGAGCGGGAGAGGGGCAGATATATTAAGTCCTCCAGTCTGAAAGGAGAACAGATGTAGCAGCAAATCATCTGAAGCATTAGTCTGACTCCATCAAATCATCTGAAGCATTAGTCTGACTGCATCAAATCATCTGAAGCATTAGTCTGACTGCATCATATCATCTGAAGCATTAGTCTGACTGCATCATATCATCTGAAGCATTAGTCTGACTGCATCATATCATCTGAAGCATTAGTCTGACTGCATCATATCATCTGAAGCATTAATCTGACTGCATCAAATCATCTGAAGCATTAGTCTGACTGCATCAAATCATCTGAAGCATTAATCTGACTGCATCAAATCATCTGAAGCATTAGTCTGACTGCATCATATCATCTGAAGCATTAATCTGACTGCATCAAATCATCTGAAGCATTAGTCTGACTGCATCATATCATCTGAAGCATTAGTCTGACTGCATCAAATCATCTGAAGCATTAGTCTGACTGCATCAAATCATCTGAAGCATTAGTCTGACTGCATCATATCATCTGAAGCATTAGTCTGACTGCATCAAATCATCTGAAGCATTAATCTGACTGCATCAAATCATCTGAAGCATTAGTCTGACTGCATCAAATCATCTGAAGCATTAGTCTGACTGCATCAAATCATCTGAAGCATTAGTCTGACTGCATCATATCATCTGAAGCATTAATCTGACTGCATCAAATCATCTGAAGCATTAGTCTGACTGCATCATATCATCTGAAGCATTAGTCTGACTGCATCAAATCATCTGAAGCATTAGTCTGACTGCATCATATCATCTGAAGCATTAGCCTGACTGCATCATATCATCTGAAGCATTAGTCTGACTGCATCATATCATCTGAAGCATTAGACTGACTGCATCCTATCATCTGAAGCATTAGTCTGACTGCATCATATCATCTGAAGCATTAATCTGACTGCATCATATCATCTGAAGCATTAGTCTGACTGCATCATATCATCTGAAGCATTAGTCTGACTGCATCATATCATCTGAAGCATTAGTCTGACTGCATCATATCATCTGAAGCATTAATCTGACTGCATCAAATCATCTGAAGCATTAGTCTGACTGCATCAAATCATCTGAAGCATTAGTCTGACTGCATCATATCATCTGAAGCATTAGTCTGACTGCATCATATCATCTGAAGCATTAGTCTGACTGCATCATATCATCTGAAGCATTAATCTGACTGCATCAAATCATCTGAAGCATTAGTCTGACTGCATCAAATCATCTGAAGCATTAGTCTGACTGCATCATATCATCTGAAGCATTAGTCTGACTGCATCAAATCATCTGAAGCATTAATCTGACTGCATCATATCATCTGAAGCATTAATCTGACTGCATCATATCATCTGAAGCATTAGACTGACTGCATCATATCATCTGAAGCATTAGTCTGACTGCATCATATCATCTGAAGCATTAGTCTGACTGCATCATATCATCTGAAGCATTAGTCTGACTGCATCAAATCATCTGAAGCATTAGTCTGACTGCATCAAATCATCTGAAGCATTAGTCTGACTGCATCATATCATCTGAAGCATTAGTCTGACTGCATCAAATCATCTGAAGCATTAGTCTGACTGCATCAAATCATCTGAAGCATTAGTCTGACTGCATCATATCATCTGAAGCATTAGTCTGACTGCATCATATCATCTGAAGCATTAGTCTGACTGCATCATATCATCTGAAGCATTAGCCTGACTGCATCATATCATCTGAAGCATTAGTCTGACTGCATCATATCATCTGAAGCATTAGTCTGACTGCATCATATCATCTGAAGCATTAGTCTGACTGCATCAAATCATCTGAAGCATTAATCTGACTGCATCATATCATCTGAAGCATTAGTCTGACTGCATCATATCATCTGAAGCATTAGTCTGACTGCATCAAATCATCTGAAGCATTAATCTGACTGCATCATATCATCTGAAGCATTAGCCTGACTGCATCATATCATCTGAAGCATTAGCCTGACTGCATCATATCATCTGAAGCATTAGCCTGACTGCATCATATCATCTGAAGCATTAATCTGACTGCATCATATCATCTGAAGCATTAATCTGACTGCATCATATCATCTGAAGCATTAATCTGACTGCATCATATCATCTGAAGCATTAATCTGACTGCATCATATCATCTGAAGCATTAATCTGACTGCATCATATCATCTGAAGCATTAGCCTGACTGCATCATATCATCTGAAGCATTAGTCTGACTGCATCATATCATCTGAAGCATTAGTCTGACTGCATCATATCATCTGAAGCATTAATCTGACTGCATCATATCATCTGAAGCATTAGCCTGACTGCATCATATCATCTGAAGCATTAGCCTGACTGCATCATATCATCTGAAGCATTAATCTGACTGCATCATATCATCTGAAGCATTAGTCTGACTGCATCAAATCATCTGAAGCATTAGTCTGACTGCATCATATCATCTGAAGCATTAGTCTGACTGCATCATATCATCTGAAGCATTAGTCTGACTGCATCATATCATCTGAAGCATTAGTCTGACTGCATCATATCATCTGAAGCATTAATCTGACTGCATCATATCATCTGAAGCATTAGTCTGACTGCATCAAATCATCTGAAGCATTAGTCTGACTGCATCAAATCATCTGAAGCATTAGTCTGACTGCATCATATCATCTGAAGCATTAGTCTGACTGCATCATATCATCTGAAGCATTAGTCTGACTGCATCAAATCATCTGAAGCATTAGTCTGACTGCATCATATCATCTGAAGCATTAGTCTGACTGCATCAAATCATCTGAAGCATTAGTCTGACTGCATCATATCATCTGAAGCATTAGTCTGACTGCATCAAATCATCTGAAGCATTAGTCTGACTGCATCATATCATCTGAAGCATTAATCTGACTGCATCATATCATCTGAAGCATTAGTCTGACTGCATCAAATCATCTGAAGCATTAGTCTGACTGCATCAAATCATCTGAAGCATTAGTCTGACTGCATCATATCATCTGAAGCATTAGTCTGACTGCATCAAATCATCTGAAGCATTAATCTGACTGCATCATATCATCTGAAGCATTAGTCTGACTGCATCATATCATCTGAAGCATTAATCTGACTGCATCAAATCATCTGAAGCATTAGTCTGACTGCATCAAATCATCTGAAGCATTAGTCTGACTGCATCATATCATCTGAAGCATTAGTCTGACTGCATCAAATCATCTGAAGCATTAATCTGACTGCATCATATCATCTGAAGCATTAGTCTGACTGCATCATATCATCTGAAGCATTAATCTGACTGCATCAAATCATCTGAAGCATTAGTCTGACTGCATCAAATCATCTGAAGCATTAGTCTGACTGCATCATATCATCTGAAGCATTAGTCTGACTGCATCATATCATCTGAAGCATTAGTCTGACTGCATCAAATCATCTGAAGCATTAGTCTGACTGCATCATATCATCTGAAGCATTAGTCTGACTGCATCATATCATCTGAAGCATTAGCCTGACTGCATCAAATCATCTGAAGCATTAGTCTGACTGCATCATATCATCTGAAGCATTAATCTGACTGCATCATATCATCTGAAGCATTAGTCTGACTGCATCATATCATCTGAAGCATTAGTCTGACTGCATCATATCATCTGAAGCATTAATCTGACTGCATCAAATCATCTGAAGCATTAGTCTGACTGCATCATATCATCTGAAGCATTAATCTGACTGCATCATATCATCTGAAGCATTAGCCTGACTGCATCATATCATCTGAAGCATTAATCTGACTGCATCATATCATCTGAAGCATTAGTCTGACTGCATCAAATCATCTGAAGCATTAGTCTGACTGCATCATATCATCTGAAGCATTAATCTGACTGCATCATATCATCTGAAGCATTAATCTGACTGCATCATATCATCTGAAGCATTAGTCTGACTGCATCATATCATCTGAAGCATTAGTCTGACTGCATCATATCATCTGAAGCATTAATCTGACTGCATCATATCATCTGAAGCATTAATCTGACTGCATCATATCATCTGAAGCATTAGTCTGACTGCATCATATCATCTGAAGCATTAGTCTGACTGCATCAAATCATCTGAAGCATTAGTCTGACTGCATCATATCATCTGAAGCATTAATCTGACTGCATCAAATCATCTGAAGCATTAGTCTGACTGCATCATATCATCTGAAGCATTAGTCTGACTGCATCAAATCATCTGAAGCATTAGTCTGACTGCATCATATCATCTGAAGCATTAATCTGACTGCATCATATCATCTGAAGCATTAATCTGACTGCATCAAATCATCTGAAGCATTAGCCTGACTGCATCATATCATCTGAAGCATTAGCCTGACTGCATCATATCAGTTGGTACTTACTTACAGCAAATATCAAACACACGCGCACACAAAGCGCACGAGCTTTGTGAACAGGAACTGGCCTCTTTGCTTCTATTCTCATGACTTGTTTAGCGGATGGACCCTCTCAGCACTGCCCATGTGTATATCATTAACAAATACAGTAGAAGAAGATAGCCCAACAACACAAAAGAAAGGAACTAAACTGCCAGATGCTAGTGGAGGATATGTAAGCTAAACCTGTGAGTAATTAAAGAGTAAAAATGTCAGAAATCTGAGTCATGGCTTGAGCCATTTGTTTTCTAACAGGGTGTGTCAGGAGGTACGGATAGCGTTTCTATGGCACTCGACAGCAAACTAGCCGTCATCCGTCTGAGTTATGGATGGAAGGCAAACAACCAAACCTGCTGTGAGCCAATGATAGTATTTAATGCATGCTGCTTCCTTCATTTTTCCTCCTCTAATCTAGAAAGCAAAGAAAACCTTCATAAATAGTTTGAGCCTAAATCAGTTTATTACTCATGTGAGTGAGTGTGTGTGGCTCGGACTCTGTTTGGGCATAGCTTCTGGTGTAGCTTGTATGGCAAAACTAGATGGTTTAACTGCAAATCGCGCTCTCTCTCTCTCTCTCTCTCTGAATCTAGAGCACTAAAAATAAAATACGATGCCTCTGTAATGGCAACGAATCACAACAAACAGGCCTCCTCTGCCTCCTCCGTCTCGCAACGCTCTACTTCAAAGTGTTTACATGACCCACGGCTTTGGACGTCATTTCATGCTTTGATTGCTCTAAGTTGCTCTCCTGGTGGAGGGGCTACTGTGAGCTGCCCAAATGACTGACTGACCTGCTGGTCTGACTGCTGAATGACTGACTGGCTGACCTGCTGGTCTGCCTGCTGAATGACTGACTGACTGACTGACCTGCTGGTCTGCCTGCTGAATGACTGGCTGGCTGACCTGCTGGTCTGCCCGCTGAATGACTGACTGGCTGACCTGCTGGTCTGCCCGCTGAATGACTGACTGGCTGACCTGCTGGTCTGCCCGCCGAATGACTGACTGGCTGACTTGCTAACACTGCCCAGTAGACATTCATTGTACATATAGCTCTTGCAGCACTGTCAAATTGTGAGATGGGCAGGTCCAATCAAGACACAGCATGGACCAAACAAATATTGTCCCTCTGTTCACCATGAGGAGGCTGTGATATTTGGTTCATATTACTACTACAACAAAAAAAGAGAATAATTTCCCTGATATTTTGGATGTTATAGTTGACATTTGGTGACATTATTGCTGTTTAGATTGCACACATTTGAGTGTTGTCAGAAAACATGGTTTTCAGCATCTGTCATTGCTGACAAGCTGAAGGAAGTCTGTCATTTGTAAGAGCACAATCAATGGAAATAGACTGGTGCCACCCATAGACTGAGCCTCCCGTGTAAACACTAAAAAACATTTATGCTGTGTGTGGTAAAAAATGTGCACCGTAATGAATGATTTTCTGTTATTTCTGAGAGGCAGAACAGTTGCCAAGTCATAAAAATCTGTTATTCCCACGTCGACGTGAACTGCTGAGTGACTCGTGTTTGGAGAATTGGGGATAAAATTACTTGCAGCCATTGTGTGCGTGAATGCTTGTGTGTGTGTGTGTGTGTGTGTGTGTGTGTGTGTGTGTGTGTGTGTGTGTGTGTGTGTGTGTGTGAGTGAATGCCTGTGTGAGTGAATGCCTGTGTGTGTGTGTGTGTGTGTGTGTGTGTGTGTGTGTGTGTGTGTGTGTGTGTGAGTGAATACCTGTGTGAGTGAATGCCTGTGTGTGTGTGTGTGTGTGTGTGTGTGTGTGTGTGTGTGTGTGTGTGTGTGTGTGTGTGTGTGTGCACATGTATGAATGTCCCCTTCCTCCACACTATAGCACAAAACATTCTGCATTTCAAAAAAAGGGACGATTTTAGAGCTATATATCTGAGTTTATAACTATTAAAGTGGCCCTTTCCTTAAGACACGTCTCACTTCTGTATTTTGTGAAATGTTTTGAAAGCAGCCCCACCCTGGATATCAACACATAGCTTTGTAAGGAAAGAATACTGGAATAGAATAGAATAGAATAGAATAGAATAGAATAGAATAGAATAGAACTTGAACACGATGATAGCGGCAGGTGGCTTCATGAAAACCTTGGTGGGCGGCCAGCCCTCCACACAACAGTTTGAACTCCACTGCTCTAATCTCATTCACACAGCCCATTGACTTTGATGGCTGCAGTGAAGAGAACTTCAATTGCTGTTTGTCATGAGATGAGGACGAGTCAATGATGTTCAAGTACATCTACTGTTTGTCCAACATTCTGCTCCTAAGCGCCTGAACTAGATGTAGTAGATTTGTCACGTGCGACAGGTGAACAGAGCTACCGGGCTGAGTGTTACCTTAGCCAACATCACTTTACTTTTTTCCTCCTTCCACTGCAATGTCTCTCATCAAGCCCCCCCCCACCCACTTCCAAAAATAAACGTCTCAATATTGAAATAAGCAAGCTGCGGCCGTTGATAAGATTAGCTAAGCTTGTTTTTCAAAGAGCCTGCTTTGGCAGTGATGAGATGCATGGAAATCATTCTGTCCAACTGTGAAATAGCCTGCACAGGGGGACACCCTGTGCAGGCTTGTAATTGGACCTGTTGATTACTAGACTCAGTTCTCAGTCTCTAAACGCTTCGCCCAATCAGAGACTGATGGCAATCTTCCAGCTTTCATTGCTAAGACTGGCTGGAAACAATTAAGAGACTGCACTGCAGAACCAATCCAAAGTCTTTAGGGCTGCCCTTCATGCAGAAGGGCGGGTGACATGCAGAAGTCGTGGGCTTGTAAACGGCTAAATCGGAATCAAATAATGTAACGTTGCTCGGGACATCCATTTTCAACGTTTTAAAAGCTTCTCTCCGTGTTACAAAGTGATTCCCTGTATCTCCAGTTTGTTTCACTATGGAGGATAATGAGGGGAGAGCATCATTTCTGGACCCGTCTTGAAGTCCCGCAGCGATTGGTAGGTGGAGATCTCCAATCATCTGCCATCGCCAGACTAGTTGATTACTGACTGATTAGATTTGAGCTGTCCAGGAGCTGGACTCTCTTACTGGCAGAGAGAAAACACAGCTGATTCATGAACTGGGACACATCTGAGCAGACAGTAATTGAGACTGATCATTTTGTTCCCGACCACTGATAACACGTGAACTGAATCTGCATATGAACATGCAGACATGAACACATGACATAACATACGAACACACATGGTAAGGAAGGACACATGCAAATAGATATACACGCACAGACGCACGCACGCACGCACGCACGTACGCACGCACGCACGCACGCACGCACACACACACACACACACACACACACACACACACACACACACACACACACACACACACACACACACACACACTTCTGAAAAGCATGTGCTCACCACAGGCCACTCTGAACTCAGGCTGGGGACACACTTGAAGACTTTGAAATAATAATGGAATAACAGATTTCAGAATTGTGTCTCTCAGTGGTAAATATGCTCATATTAGATGAGTAGGTGAGGATGGGGTAACATGCGCTACCCAACACACTTAAAGCCCCCCTCATTTTTACAGCCATATGAAATCCCTTTTATTCTTTTCCAAATTCCGTTTTACTTTTTCCTGAATTCAGCCCCCCCCCCCCCCCCCCCCCCCCCGTTTCAACCCTTTAATCACAACTCTGATCAACACACATGTAAGATGATGTATTTCCCTATACGTTTTTTACATTATATCTTTTCTATTTCATTAACAGAGCATGTGAACTTGGGCATAAGGGAAATTAATAATCCATCCACATACAAAAACATTGCCAGCAGATTGTCAACATTTTCTCCCCCCTTACTCATCAGGGGCCAGTTGCACCAAGTGGTCACTGGTCTTACGACTGGTCTTAAGCTACGCCGGTCGTAACTTTACGACCGTAACAGCTACGCCGGTTGCACCAACGGGGCGTAAGCCTTTTTCTCACTAAGACCGGTCGTAAATATTACGCCTGGTCAGGAGGAGGCGTAAGGTGCCTGAGATCTCCGTGGTAGTCTATCAGCGGAGACCTGCTGTGATTGAGTGCTCACCGTCCTCATCGTTGTAAAGTCGCCTTCGAAGCATGACGTTCGATTATAACGAACTAGTTGTGTGGCTTAGCCTTCCCAAATGTTGAGGGTCGTTTTTTAGAATTTAATACATAGAATTGGGAACGTTACATTAAATTTCATTCAGACTGTCTGGCACTCAATCGCCGCCATTTTCCCCCGGAGCGAGGGAGGGTGGGAGGAGGGAGGGTGTAGTGATGCACATACAGTAGTTGCTGATAGAGCGTAGTTCCACAGTGACGCTCCAAGCAGGTCGCGAGGCACATTTTTGTGCCAATCAGGGGGCATTCCCCGGCAATTCACATGGACGCGCATTGCTACGACCGGCGTAGTTAAGGCCAGACGTAAGCCCTGTTGGTGCAACAGGCGTAAATCCACTCTAAAGACTGACTCTTAACTAAGACCGACGTAGGATTTACGACCAGGCATAGTTAAGACGACTTGGTGCAACTGGCCCCAGAAGTATTTGCATGCATAACACATTTGTTGAGACATGTGATGAGCAACAACAGAAGAAAGCAATCCACAAGCTATTAATGCTAGGCTGTGAACAATGCTACCTTATCTGTAAAGGGGAGACTCGTTGAACCAATTTTCATTCAGATAAATGAGCTGAGAGGTCAAGGGACCACTTTGGAAATGTTTTTTCCTCGCCCAAATTTAACCTACGTTTGGAGCATTATTTAGCCCCCTTCCCGACAAGCCAATGGATGCTTTAGGTCTTCTAGTTTCTTCTGATAACAGGATCTCCACTGTAGCTTTAAAAATGACCCTGCTACAGCCAACTTGACTGCCCGCAAAAATGGGGAGTGTTGGCAGAGCAGGTGGGCCGCGGCCCACACTTTGGGAATGACTGGCCTATTCACATGACAGAAGAAAGAGATAGTGTAGCTCTGACTGCTGTGAGGATTAAAAACTACTTTGACATCTCAAGGTTCTCTCAGCACCCTGAGCTGTGTATCTGCATCATGAGCTTGGCTGTAAGCTGGAGCGATAACTGCTTTAGAGTGGCTGGCATGAGTGATTTGATTTATTCAAGGCCTCTACGCTGAACTCAAAGTGCCAGTCAGATGCCCGGGCGTGTCTGTTCAATCTGAGGTCTGTGTAGATTCTCACCCCTGCTGCCCCTCGCATCAGCAAGACCGTCCACCACAGGGACTGATCAACAGTGTCAAATAAAAAATAATAATAATAAAATAACTACATGTTTTTGAACCAGTAATTGTCGTACTAGGAATGTAATTAAACGACATGTTAGTCCACTGGGTAGGTTTTACGACAGATGTTGAGATTTTGTAATTCAATGTCAGATTTCATGTCTGTGATTTTCTTCATTCTGACAATGATTTTGATTGTACACGTCACATGTGTCAAACTCAAGGCCCGGGGGCCAAATCCAGCCCGGCACCTAATTTTTTGCGAGAGCTAGCAAAGAATACAATTTGCGCAATACAATTGTATTATTATTATTATTGTATGGGGGTACGGTGGTGCAGTGGTAAGCACTGTCGCCTCACAGCTCGAAGGTCCTGGGTTCGATTCCCACCTGGGACGCTGTGGGCGCTGGAGTTGTGACCCCCCCATATCTTCAGTGCCTACTGCCCAGGTGGGCTATCTCGTCGAAAGGACCTTTCTGTGTGGAGTTTGCATGTTCTCCCCGTAGCCCCCAGGGGGTTCCTCCGTACATAACCCCCCACAAAAAAAAAAAACATGCAGAAGATCGTCATCCGACCAATGACGACAACATCTGAAGTTGGTCCAATGATGGTCCAATGAAGGTCCCCGGGCGCTGGAAAGAAATAGCGACCACTGCTCCTGGCCTGCCCCCTGGAGGAAAGGACAAGCCTGGATGGGTCAAATGCAGAGGACATATTTCACCGGCCACCGTCAGCATGAGTGTGTGTAGTGGCCGCATGCATGTGTTGTAGTGTGTTCGTGTGACAATAAAGACGGGCTGCAGTCTGAAATCGTGTAATTCTAGTTAGTTCTAATAGTTGTAGGCTACTACAGGTAGTTAGTCCGTGTTTACCGTTTGCCATTATTATTCCTATAATTCTGCTTTCAAAGCAAGTTATTAATTATTAAGTTATTATTACTAAAAAACAATAATAATTGAATCAGAGGCAATTATGAAATATAATAACACAGGCTAACATAGGCTAGATAGTTTACATTTACAAACGGCCCTTTGAGGGAAACCATAGTGCTGATGTGGCCCGACCCGGATGAAATGGAGTTTGACACCCCTGGTATAGATACAGTCGGTCTGTGTGGGAACTAGGGATGCACATTTTCCGCAAATTCCAAACTCGATCATTGCTAACGTTAACAATCAATCAATCGATTAATTGTAATTAAAATTACAAAATTTTCCAAACCATACCAAATGCGTTTTTTCCTCAATAAAACGTTTATTTATGCAGCAGCAACGTATTGTATATTTCTCACAGCATTGCATAGCATAGCCTACGCTATGAAACACATAAAAACGTGGAGGCTAGGGATGTTCATCAATTATCGAAAATCGATAATCGATCGTTAAGGATTGGAATCGATCCTGTGGCATTTGGATCGATTTTTTAATTATTAAAAAAAAAAAAAAAAAAAAAAAAAAAAAAATTTGGACTAGGTTTGGGTGGAAATCGTTCCTCCTCGCCCCACTCCATTGCACAGCCGACTAACGTGAGGTGGAGCTTCATATAGTCTCTAGTTTTCTGGCTGGGCACGGGCCTTTGTGCCAACAAAACTGTTTTAAACATGAGAAATTCACACCGGCATGCGCCGGGGACAGCAGTGTTGGAGAGGAGACACATTGAAATAAAGAGTTCATTGAGGAGAACACGTTGTCTTTCGTATTTTCTGCCATAGGCATTCATTTTGTTAAAAAAAAAAAAAAAAAAAAAAAAAAAAAAATGAAAATATTGAAAATTTTCTAAGTATTAATAAAATCGATAATCGATAATTGATCGTTATTCTCACCGATTATCGATTTTGGAAAATTTTCAAAATGAACATCCCTAGTGGAGGCATAACTTTTTGTCAACATTTGCCCAGAATCCCCGTCACGCCCGCAGGGGCTCACTTACCCACGCAGATTGTGACGCCAGGTTACTCCAGGCGAGCCAATTTATCCGAATGAACACTGTTCTACTTGAACAGCATCTTATGACTTGTCTGAAAAGGGCTATAGTGATGTAGCCAAGTGTCCGGGTCCACCTATTACTTACACTTTGTTAAAACAATAAACGAGAGTCAGGCTGTAACGTTATAACACGTTTCCACATTCATTCTCAGTTAGCTCCTAGCGTTAGCACCATAGGTTAGCACACACCAGCTCTGGTCTAGTCAACAACATAAAGTCCCTCACTTCCTCACTTCGGCAACTCTCGAGGGGACAAACACAGAGCCTCGCATACACGCTGAACACAGTCTGTTACAGTGATATCATTGCGCCCTCTGGAGGATCATTGAAAAATGATTTGAAAACACCATTTAATGCGTTGCTTTTTGTTTTGTTTTGATCGAGTAATTTTTCTTTGCTCGAGTAAATCCTTAACAAGCAATTAATCGAGTTTTGATTAATTGTGTGCATCCCTAGTGGGAACGCCCACCAAATGTTACTAGGGCTGGTGCGCGAGTGGGGTAAAAAAAACATATATAACAAAGGGCTGACTCACCAAAGGAAGGTGCTGCGACTCTACACTACAGGATTGGGGATTCTAGAGCAGGCACGTCTGTTCAGATGTGCATTTACTGCGGTGGTTGAATCACCGATCCTGTCTGCCTGGGCTGGGCTAGCAGCTAAATGCTAACTATGCTGAATGGGGAGAACGGGGGTATTTACTCCACCCTGACCATGCCCCCAGCCAGCTACCCCAGCATCTATGACGAGACATCGACTGTATACATGAAGGATGCCTTCCACATAAATGCAAAGAATTGTGGGTAATTGTGGATATGTACAGGTATGTATGTAGCAACCACTGATCCCTCCTTGGTTGCCCCCCCTTGGTTGCCCCCCTAGGTGGCGCAGTCGGTAGCGCTGTCGCCTCACAGCTAGAAGGTCCTGAGTTTGATTCTCGCCTGGGACGCTGGAGTTGTGACCCCCCCATATCTTCAGTGCCTACTGCCCAGGTGGGCTATCTCGTCGAAAGGGCCTTTCTGTGTGGAGTTTGCATGTTCTCCCCGTACTCCCCAGGGGGTTCCTCCGTACATAACCCCCCACTAAAAACATGCAGAAGATCGTCATCCGACCAGTGACGACAACATCTGAAGTTGGTCCCCGGGCGCTGGAAAGAAAAAGCGACCACTGCTCCTGGCCTGCCCCCTGGAGGAAAGGACAAGCCTGGATGGGTCAAATGCAGAGGACAAATTTCACTGGCCACCGTCAGCATGAGTGTGTGTTTGTGGCCGCATGCATGTGTTGAAGTGTTTGTGTGATAATAAAAGACGGGCTTGTCCGTCTGAAATCGTGTTGGTGTTAACGCCTTACTTTCCAGCAGAGTTCTGGCAACTCTGATGCTAACAAGGGAATGGTAGCTAATGTACCGCATTACAAAAACAATATGATGCAGTAAGAGAAGAGTCTAAAGAGGCATCTTCCCATGTTCTTAATGTTCACAGGATTTGTAGGCTAAATGTGTTTTCCCGCGACCTGTCATCAGTGGTGACGTGAGATAGTTTTATTGAATAAACATTTTGCAATAGACACGTTCTTGTGCCAGAGTGCGTTGTGTCTTCATTCATAATAGATGGATCTCCTCTTCCATTATTGACTCACTCTGAAGTCAACCATACCCTGCCTGGGGTACAACGCTCTCTTATGATAGTTTCAGAATGTATTGAATGTAATATCTGTGCTGCCGAATGCTTTGTAGGAAATTCAGAGGGAGCCACAGAAAGAGAAGCCACTATTTTGGATAACACACTGCAGCAAACATGGAGAAATGTCTCCCTGCAAAGACTGTGAGCAAAAGTGGGGTAAAAAAACAACAACAACAAAAACAAAGTTCAAATATATCTCTTCAATGGGTGGCCGGGTAGTGCAGCGCTAGATTCCCTGCCTACAGACTGTACAGACTGTACAGACTGTACAGACTGTACAGTCTGACACACCGACTGAAAGACAAGCTGAGGAGGGAGGAACACGATTTCAGACGGACAAGCCCGTCGATTAAAAACACGATTTCAGACGGACAAGCCCGTCGATTAAAAACACGATTTCAGACGGACAAGCCCGTCTTTATTGTCACACGGTTACACATCATATCTCATTTCCTCATCAGGAACAGTACAGACTGACACACAAGGCGCTTTCACACCGACCTTGAAAGCCGCAAAATGCACGGAAAATAGGATCCGCGCCTCCGAAAGTGAAAGTTCTGAACGCGCGTTGCGTTGGTGGGTAATTGTTGTACGCCTTTCTTTCCACCAGCCGACCTTGTCACAGCGCCGGATTACCAGGTAACCCGCCTCCACTTGAAAGCGTCGGAGCAGCAAGCCGGAACGGTGCGAATGGTCAGCTCATTCATAAAAAAATTACAGGGGAAATCACCTCATGCAGCAAGAAAGTGCATGAGTGAAAGTAAAAAAAGTAGCCTATACAATCATGACTGCAGGGACGCCAGGAGGAATGCTCCGTGCCTGTAAGTAGGTTAGGCTTTATGCTCAAACGATGTTGACATTAGTAGGTAAAATTAACGGATATAATAATAAGCTTCAGAGGACTATAGCTGTCTGTGGCGAGTTGGTCTGAGGATATTCCCTCTCGAAACCAGCTCTGTGCATTCCCTTACAAAAACAACTAACGTTATAGTAGTCTATAGGCTACTATTCCCCCGACGAACGTTATGCAGACTGCAGCTGTTTGATATGCGGGCGTCGTCTTTCAGAACGGCCCCTAATTAGGCTACTTGATGGGAATAATTTGCTTTACAAAAAACTGGAACCAAAAGATAAGAATTAGCCTTGTAGCCTACCTAATAGGCTACATGACGGTGTGTCTGTGATGCATAAAGTCGATCAGATGAATATTGAAAGCCTTGTTACCATGCATGTGGACAACACTTTCATGTTTTATCTGATCCTTAACACATTCAGTGCCAGCGACGCCATATGGCGTCATTAGAAATTTACCGTAGAGTGCCAGCGACGCCAAATGGCGTCAATAACTCGAATTTTTTTTTTTGACGGGGGGGTGTCGATCTATGCCTCTTACATCGCCTCTTACAATATTCAGAGGTATTGAATGTGTCTAACCTATTTTACAGAACCCTTAGGTGGCGACAGCGCTCTCCAGATGAGAGAACGTGGAGTGAAACACACAGAAGAAGTCATTGGGGGGAAGGAAATCGCATCGCATCCGTCCGTATGCAGCGGCTTCATTGAAGCAACGTTTAGCTGTGCCCCTGCAGCAGCCAATCTGCTATCACAATTGAGCACCTCGGTGTCCGCTGCAACAGCCTCCCTGTCCGCTGCAACACATGATCAGCCGTGGATTTGTTATTATTCTCAACTCGAAGCATGGGAGCTGGTACACGCGGCTGTAAAAAAGCAGGATCTAGCTGACTTTTTCAGTGCTGAGCACAGGCAGAGAAAACAGCAGAGCAGAGCCAAGTACACAACACAGACCCAGACAGCAGGACAGGGTTGGCAAACGCAAGCCAGAATATCCGATGCCCACCAGCAGCAAAAGATCAGCAAGAAGCTGCAACCAGCAGCGCATGCAGGCGCCAGCGCTGCTGGTTTCAGCTAAAAATATTATTCTTCCAAACAAAATTCCCTTGCCTTCACTGTTTTATTGAAGGAAATTATTTTTGAGGTGTGACTACATCAGAAAATTAGCTTCAGAGTCAGTGATGTGCTTGAAATGTTTAATTTCACAAAAGGCTCATTATCTCAGCTCGTAGAAAAAAAGCTCTGTTTTTCGTTCAATCAAGCTATCTTCTCCGGCTCATAACTAAAGAACGGAAAATGGGATCAATAAACTTTTTTTTGCAGGTGATAGAAGAGAGTCTCATCGTTATTTGTGCGTGTTCAGTGTTTACATAGTAATTATTAAAGAAATTATATGACTGTTTTAAAATGCATTGCGGCCTATGTGGCACAGCAAGCAACCTTTTGCCCAAGGGCCGTGGCACTGAAAGTGTTAACGAGCGCAGCTTCATCAGCTTATCCTTAACAACCGCAGCTGCACCTCGTTGGCTGGCATACATCAGCGATGTTTGGTTGTTGAATGAATTCGTTCATCATACAGTAGGCTAGGCTACACTAGGCAGGACGGGAATGTGGCCGTGCTGCCTGGCTCTGTGTGAAAGCAATTTCTGTGGCGAGGCTGCTGGCTTTGCGGGCCTTCTGAACTGCAATTTTGCGCGATCTGTGTGTGAAAGAGCCTACATACTGACAGAGAAAGACAAGCTGAGGGGGGAGGAACAGTACAGTACAGACTGACAAGAGAGAAAGACAAGCTGAGGGGGAGGAACAGTACAGTACAGACTGACAAGAGAGAAAGACAAGCTGAGGGGGAGGAACAGTACAGACTGACAGAGAGAAAGACAAGCTGAGGGGGAGGAACAGTACAGACTGACAGAGAGAAAGACAAGCTGAGGGGGGAGGAACAGTACAGTACAGACTGACAAGAGAGAAAGACAAGCTGAGGGGGGAGGAACAGTACAGTACAGACTGACAGAGAGAAAGACAAGCTGAGGGGGAGGAACAGTACAGACTGACAGAGAGAAAGACAAGCTGAGGGGGGAGGAACAGTACAGTACAGACTGACAGAGAGAAAGACAAGCTGAGGGGGAGGAACAGTACAGTACAGACTGACAGAGAGAAAGACAAGCTGAGGGGGGAGGAACAGTACAGTACAGACTGACAGAGAGAAAGACAAGCTGAGGGGGAGGAACAGTACAGACTGACAGAGAGAAAGACAAGCTGAGGGGGGAGGAACAGTACAGTACAGACTGACAGAGAGAAAGACAAGCTGAGGGGGGAGGAACAGTACAGACTGACAGAGAGAAAGACAAGCTGAGGGGGGAGGAACAGTACAGTACAGACTGACAAGAGAGAAAGACAAGCTGAGGGGGAGGAACAGTACAGACTGACAGAGAGAAAGACAAGCTGAGGGGGAGGAAGTCATTGTGGATTCAGTGGAAGACAAAGATAAGCCAGCTTCCTGAAGCTCATTATGGAGAGAGGAGAGGAGTGAAATACAGGGAAGGGGGGGTGAAGGTCTTGGGGCTAGAGCACTGTAGCACTGTGGGGGGGGGGGGTGAAGGCCTTGGGGATAGAGCACTATAGCACTGTGGGGGGGGGGGGTGAAGGCCTTGGGGATAGAGCACTATAGCACTGTGGGGGGGGGGGGTGAAGGTCTTGGGGCTAGAGCACTGTAGCACTGTGGGGGGGGGGGGGTGAAGGCCTTGGGGATAGAGCGCTGTAGCACTATGGGGGGGGGGGGGGTGAAGGCCTTGGGGATAGAGCGCTGTAGCACTGTGGGGGGGGGGGTGAAGGCCTTGGTGCTAGAGCACTGTAGCACTGTGGGGGGGGGGGGGGTGAAGGTCTTGGGGCTAGAGCACTGTAGCACTGTGGGGGGGGGGGTGAAGGCCTTGGGGATAGAGCACTATAGCACTGTGGGGGGGGGGTGAAGGCCTTGGGGATAGAGCGCTGTAGCACTGTGGGGGGGGTGAAGGTCTTGGGGCTAGAGCACTGTAGCACTGTGGGGGGGGGGGGTGAAGGTCTTGGGGCTAGAGCACTGTAGCACTGTGGGGGGGGGGGGTGAAGGCCTTGGTGCTAGAGCACTGTAGCACTGTGGGGGGGGGGGGGTGAAGGCCTTGGGGCTAGAGCACTGCAGCACTGTGGGGGGGGGGGGGGCTTGGGGCTAGAGCACTGCGGGGGGGGGGGGCTTGGGGCTAGCGCACTGTAGCACTGTGGGGGGGGGGGGTGAAGGCCTTGGGGCTAGAGCACTGTAGCACTGTGGGGGGGGGGGGTGAAGGCCTTGGGGCTAGAGCGCTGTAGCACTGTGGGGGGGGGGGGTGAAGGCCTTGGGGCTAGAGCACTGTAGCACTGTGGGGGGGGGGGTGAAGGCCTTGGGGCTAGAGCACTGTAGCACTGTGGGGGGGGGGGTGAAGGCCTTGGGGCTAGAGCGCTGTAGCACTGTGGGGGGGGGGGGTGAAGGCCTTGGGGCTAGAGCGCTGTAGCACTGTGGGGGGGGGGGGGTGAAGGCCTTGGGGCTAGAGCGCTGTAGCACTGTGGGGGGGGGGGGGTGAAGGCCTTGGGGCTAGAGCACTGTAGCACTGTGGGGGGGGGGGTGAAGGCCTTGGGGCTAGAGCGCTGTAGCACTGTGGGGGGGGGGGGGGGTGAAGGCCTTGGGGCTAGAGCGCTGTAGCACTGTGGGGGGGGGGGGTGAAGGCCTTGGGGCTAGAGCGCTGTAGCACTGTGGGGGGGGGGGGGGGGTGAAGGCCTTGGGGCTAGAGCACTGTAGCACACAGCTTTCCCCTCATGTTTTCCTCCGCTCCTCTCTCACTTTTCAGACTTCTCTCAAAAGTGTTCTCCTGTCTGTCTCTGGTGAACATGGCTACGCTTCTGCAAGCACAAGCTCGTCTTAAAATGATCTCCCAATGAAGTGTTACTCCGATGATCACTGTGTCACTATGAACTTAAAAGGGCATTTATTAAATGCTGTCATTTGGTTGCGCTCTCTCTCTTTTATTCTCCCTCCCTCCTCGTGTGTTTCTAATCTATCTCATCAGCTGGAGATGTCATGTTGGAGAGGAGCGGTGGCAGGGAGGGGCGGGGACAGAGGGAGGGGCGGGGACAGAGGGAGGGGCGGGGACAGAGGGAGGGGCGGGGACAGAGGGAGGGGCGAGTCATCTTTCCTCTGGGCTCTTTCCTTTTTGCATAAAACCAACAAACCACGGCCCATAAAGGCAGCGTGAATGCAGCCTTTCACATCATCTGCATGGGGCGCTTTTATGGGGACGGTGTGGAAATCTACAAGGCCCGTAAAGGCAACTCGTGCATTTGGAAAGCAGTTAGAACAAGCAGTTGACCCCGGTCTGGATCCATCGATTAGAGCAGGCATGTTTATGCATGCGTTAGTAGGTGGACGTCATCCTTTTGACTTTGAGTGTGAGTGTATGCGTGTGCGTGTGTGTGTGTGTGTGTGTGTGTGTGTGAATGTGCGTGCGAGTGTGTGCGTGTATTTCACTACTCCGGGGCCAGCAGTATACAGGAAAGGGGAATCCACAGCCACTAAGCTGTGTGTGCAGATGAGCAGGCAGAGAACGTGTAGTATAAGATGTTCCCATGAGGTATGAGACAGATAAAGATCTCAATAAAACTGGCTTGTTGAGTCTGACCTGCTCTCCCTGGTTGCACTGTGTGTGCTGCATACCTTTCCCATGGGAGAGCTCTTCCCTTAGGTACTGACTTTAGTTTCAACTCCTCCAGTGAGCACATCTTACCCAAATAGCTTTACAAAAGCCACAGGCGCACACAGCACACTCCTGCTGTAATATGACTTATGGTAAATAATGCTCAGCTCCCCCCTGCACATGGCCCAGGTTTAGCACCCAGAGACTCAAATAGGCCCTTCTGAAAGACAAGTACTCCTCCCCACCCAAGCTTAGCTCACAGCGACTGGTGGGTTCCTGTGTGTGTGTGTGTGTGTGTGTGTGTATACGTGTGTGTGTGTGTGTATGAGGAGATAAATTTAGACATCCATTAGCATAAAGCTCTTTTTCCGTGTCACAGAGTTTCACCACAGTCCCCCCACTGTTTAAGTGTGTGTGTGTGTGTGTGTGTGTCTGTGTCTGTGTGCATGTGCTTGTGCACCTAAGCTATAGTCGCGGTCCACTCAGTCTCATCTCATTTGCGTTAGCTCTAGTCCAGAGAAACTCAATGCAAATTGACGGCGCAGTGCTGACTTAGTGAGCTTAAAGTGAAAATACTTCTATGTGTTTTTACACACACACACACACACACACACACACACACACACACACACACACACACACACACACAATGATCAGCAGGTTTCACCCTTGGTGAGAACTGGAGAGATCAGAGATGTCTAATTCCCACCAAGGACTGAAAGTGTTATGGAATGAGGAAGAGAGAGTAGGAAGAAGAGAGAAAGATTTCTGTATATAAAACTAATACAATGATATTGTTTTTCTCCCTTTCCCCTGCTACTTGTACACATGCATCGTTATGTTGAATAATGTGGTTGTATATAGGGCTGCACGATTAATCGTATTTTCATCGTCATCGCGATATGAAAATGCGCGATGAACATATCGCAAAAGTCACGTGTTATCGCAAAAAAAAATCCAAAATCCAAAAAATCCAAATGTTCATGTAATTCTGGCCAATACTCCACTTCTGTTATAACATTTCAGTCTGGAATATGGAATATCTTTCAATAATCGTTATGACTAAAAGGCTAAAAGTAATCTCATGTGTAAGAAATGACTGTTCTACATTGAAGTAAAAATGTAAATAATTAACTTGTTGGTTTTGGATTTTTTTTAGCTTCAAAAGTGCATTTTTGTTTGTATGACCCTCAACACTAGCCTGGGTAAACCCATCCCCCACGTGACCTGCTCTCAGACCTGTTCTCAGTCACTATGATAGTGACTGGGAACTGAGAGAGCAGGTCACGTGGTGGCTGGGTTTACCTAGGCTACCTCAACACAGGCTTTGAGAATCCCGTGCCACTGATACGTATGCTTAAATTAACACACTCATATTGCAAAATTAATTTAGGCCCTCACTGTAATACTTCAGAAGTTGAATTTGAAGTTCAGCATTAATACATTTGTCATTTTTTGTCTTAGATTTACCTTTGTGTGTTATTGCAATATAAAACTACATAATTGAGAATCGATTCTAGATTCTGGAATCGAGAAACGTTGGAATCGAGAATCGATTCTGGAATCGGATCGTGACCCCAGGAATCGGAATCGGATTGTGGCTTAGCCGGATCGGAGCACCCCTACCCATTAATATTTTTGTTTATAGCATTTTTTTATTTATCGCAGTTCATATCGTCATCGCAATATTGAACAGTGTTATCGCACATCGCAGCTTTTCCTCATATCGTGCAGCCCTAGTTGTATAGAAATGCAAAGATCCTTGACACACAGCATTCACACCTGGCAAAAATAAGCTGGCAAATGTGCAATCAGAAACACAATACCTTATTTTAATACCTTATTATTCTATTTACATACACTGTTTACATCGTTTGCCCTAGTTAACTATGTTGCACTATTGTTGTTGTTGTGATTGTGTTTGCTGTGATTTTGCACCTATTTTACCTACTGCACCTTGTCTGTAACGGAGCTTACAGCATAAGAATTATACATGTGCGTACTTGTACCACGGAGTGACAATAAAAACCTTGAATCTTGAGATCAATGTAGAGAGAATACAGTACTAAAGCTCCATCTGTCACTCAGAAACACAGTCAGATCAATGTAGAGAGAATACAGTACTAAAGCTCCATCTGTCACTCAGAAACACAGTCAGATCAATGTAGAGAGAATACAGTAC
>NC_139625.1:29555984-29700984 GCF_964638095.1 Poromitra crassiceps | reverse complement strand
CTGTCCCAGTCCTCTACTCTTCCTCGTCGTCAGAGTCACTGTCTTTCTGCGTGCAGCTCATCTTCGATTTGCTTCCTGGGGTTTTCCTCCAGGTTGGCCTTCAGCATCCCGTACTTGGACATCCTCCACTCCAGCTCTTCCACTCCTCTGAGGTCCATGCCCCCGAAGACCAGTGGGCCGATGAACTGGGCCTTCATCTCGCCGTCAAAGTAGATGAAGATGGGTAAGCAGGTTGCGGTCGGGGTAGTTGGGGATACAATTGGTGGAGATGGACTTCAGGAACTTGGTCTGGGGAAACTTCCTGGCCAGACTGCTCAGGTGCTGGTTGACCAGCGGCAGTGGTGCAGTGGTATTTATACTGCAGCAAACTGTGTGAGTGCAAGGACATCAAGATAGCCAGAGAAAGTATGCATTCAAGTCGTAAGTTTCATATATCATGCATTGTGTCTGGCCAGCTCACTACACTGCATGCTAAATACCTCCACACCTGGGAAGTTCACCTTGCAAACCAGTCAAAACGATGGTCCTCCCGTGACAAAATAGTCTGACTGACACCCGCTCACTGCTGCCAAGTGACCACTCCTCTTGAAGGAAAGATCCTCCACATCCTTGGATACACAGTTATTATATAGCATCAATCTGTGATGTTCCAGGAGCCACTTTGCAATGAAGTGTTGGAAATTGGAATTGACTGATTTGCTTTCCTTCAGCCTGCCTCATCAACTCTTTCTTCAGTCAGTGATTTCTTACATTTCCAAAAATTACTTTCAAACAACCCTCAGCAAAGCGGCATTAAGTTGGTGCAATAGCAACAGCGGGGTGTGAGTTTTTACAGTAGAGAAAACATTTGGAGTTGTGTCCCTTAGGCTACTGTGCAACAAGTCTTGTGGCTACATTGCATTCTGGTATATTGAGGTCGCTGTCGCTGGAGAATTTGGTATCTCTGCTTCTTCTATGATGTATTTCTCACTGTGTGACAAAATGCTAAGTCAAGACGGCTAAACATTCTTCTGCCCTCCACCTCCATTGCAGCTGCACTGGATATATCTTCTCCACGTGATGTCATCTACATTTGGACACTTATCTGTGGAAACGATAAAAATGCTCCGCCAAATAACAAAAGGGACCAAGAGATGCACGGTAAATGTGCTGAATAGCTGAATTAAGGATTTTTCCTGTGTTGCTGCCATGCTTGTTGGAGGATGTGGTGTGAGAGAGGAGACGCAGTGAGTCAGAGGAGCGCTGTCTCACATTCTTGACCAAGGGCAAGGTCAGTGGGATCCTGCCTGGCCGCCTCGCCCCGCTCTATTCTCACATCGCTGCTGAGGGAAAAACGCCATTACTCACGAGGAACGGCCAGCACTTTGGCACCGATATCTGACTGAGACAGCGTTGAGATATATAGACATTACGTTCCAATGCTATCTGCACAGAAGGCCACTGCTGCCCTCTGTCAACACGGAGGGCATAAGGACAGAGGTTCAAAGGGAGGGTATGTTGCCACGCATGATCGGTCTCGACTCTCGACCCATTCCAAACGGCTCTGAAACGGCTCAGCTCCGAACAATGGAGAACATTTCCTTCTCATCTCGCAGACCTCATCATGTCCCCTCTCTCTCTCTCTCTCTCTCTCTCTTGTGCAGTAACCAAAGGTGATCCTCTCCTCTTGTATTCATGCTTCTCTCCCTGTTTCCAGTTTGCAGCCCAGTCCGACAGCAGTACGCGCTGCTGCTCACTTGGCTGCGCACGTCTCTGCTGATGATGGACTTGAGTGAGCTCTTGTGAAACGGGCATCATCCTCTGAAGTGGTGAGAGACGCTGAAGGAGTTGAGGGAAGTCAGTTGGCATGATGAGCCTTTCAAATCAAATCAATCATCACTGAGCATTTCATCCAGTCTCTGGGCTGGCTTCATTACTGCCTTTTTGTGCTCTAAACTCAGAGGCAAGAAGAACCCCCCGACAAAATTGTTAACCACCATGAATGAAAACTGAGCCCCCTGAGATCAATTACACTCAATTACATCCATAAGAGCCTGTCAGCTTTGGAAGAGCGTCTGGAGAAATGATTCTGTCCAATAGAGCTGCATGTTACTCCTCACTCTGTCAGTTTTGAAAGAATGTGAGGTTTATGTTGTGACACACGAGACGATACAGGGAACTAATGGGACACATTTCACATAGGAAATGCACATGAACAAACACACACTCACACACACACACACACACACACGACAATGATAACCTAAGCAACCCTCTCATCAAATATAGGCCTTTACTAGTTTGTAAATCACAAGGATTTCTTCAGCATAAAATTAAATTAATACAAGAATGTGAACTGGAATTTTTTTATTCTTGATTCGGTAGCTTACACCTTAATGATTACACCAAGTGTCCAATAGTAAATAATAGCAAAAGAACAACACTTGAATTATTGCAGGACAAAAGTGCTTCAGAAACCCAATGACTACAGCACTGTCTTTCCACCAATCCTCAACAGTAAAACATGTGCTATGTCCCATGGGAGGAAGTCATTCTGCCTAATTCCACCTAAAAGTCAGCATTTTAGCAGAGGCTTGAGAAAGGCATTTTCTCTGCTCATTATTAGCTCAGCTTGGATCAGTGTGAAACGGAGCGTTTTAACAAGGTCAACAGGTCAACAGGCCAACAGTCAGATGGACTTAACAGCCTTAAGCCTGGAGAGCACAGCACCTAAATATGGTCAGGCTATGTGAGTTAATGTATGCCCGCAAAATTCAGCCTAGCAACTCTGTAAGGAGTGTGTCAAAGGGAAATGGCATTGATGCTGGATTTGGCAAACACTACCCAGAAGAAGGAGAATGCAGTCAGTTGCTATGATACAGCTTGCATGCTAAGTGCAGGATGGCATGCTAAGAGTGAAGAGACCTTTCCACATGGCTAAGCACTCTGGAGAGAGAATCTGCAGCCAAGTACGTCGTCTCCATATATACATTTACAGGTCTACTACAGTAGAGTGAGCAAGCTTTAAGGCTGTGCAACGTCTCCATATATACATTTACAGGTCTACTACAGTAGAGTGAGCAAGCTTTAAGGCTGTGCAATTTCCTATAAAAATCCACTGAGGTTCCGGTATTCAACGCTCCGCAATGATGCTTCAGTATCTGAACTAAACACAGCAGAAAGGCCAGGTTTCGTTAATGTTACAAGAGACTGTAAATGCTAGGCTAATGTTACATAAGCCTGTTAAGTAACTGACATTTGCTGGCTGGGTGAATGTTCCACCATGGTAATGCTCAGATATGTCACCGCTGACAACGGCAACTTCCAAAGTCTTCCCTCGGACAGCTGCAAGATCAAGCATGCCATTTCTTGAACAGCTTTATCGTGAGCTGTCATTGCATTGTGTCGTTCAGATATGCTATCCCTGTGTCCTAGGACAGTTTACGGTAGTCTGTATGAAACATCTCCAACTCTCTCCCACTGACAGAAAAATCACAACTATATCAATCGCTGTAATTTGTTACTAAGGTCGTTTCCACACAAGGAAGGATTCCTTTTTGTTCCGTGCCTGAGAATGCTCCTCCCCGCTCCTCCCCGCTCCCCCGCCGGTTTCACATCTGACCGCTTTCACATTAGAAATGTTGTTCCGTCCCTGGGCATGCTTACGTCTCTACACACTCCCATACAATAGGTGGCGATATGCACCTAGTTGTCTTGCGATCCGCCAACAAACACAACAAAGAATTAGGCTAACATTACGTTTCAACATTTGAACTCGTATTTACCTCTGTAGATCACAATGGTCCAAAACCATAGGATAAATGGTCATCCCACTGTAAAGAAATAGCAGTCCACTTCAGTGTTTTCGTACAGTTGTGTTCACACTTGATGTGTTTCGTCCCCTGGCACGCCTGAAGTGTACCCGAGATCACCTTTTCAAGCGGAACCGGGAACGATTCACTGTTCCGTGGCCGGGCATAGAACGCAATGTTCACACTGATCAAACGAACCGGACCTGGGGTCAGTTTTGGGGTCAAGTGAGCTCGCAAACAGTCCCTGGTCCCCAATGTGAAACCACCCTAAGAGGATGAACTGGAAGAGACGAGGAAGGTGATTTAACTGCACCAAGGATGACTTACAGATAAGATACATTTTCTACTAAAGAACTGGCAGCATTGTTATCAAATGAAGCTCATTAATGCTCATAGAAACATTATACAATTAATTCAAATAATTGTCAGTGAAGCAGATCACATCCATGTAGTTCTCTTGCTTCTAGTTTTGATTAAGTAAACACTTCCCACTGATTGGACTAGAAATAATTCATGTAAAATCTTAAATTGAACGGTATTGCCCTTTAGGCACTGAATATGTTGCACAGGTGATCAGGTTCAAGCGAATCAATGATAGAAGGCCCTGAGGTGTAAACATCTTGAATCAATTCCGCATTTAGTAGCCAAACTTTTCAGATGACATCGCAAATTGCACTTAGGGTCGATCGATACTCAGATAGTGCTGTCACAATACCAAAATGATTAGTTCGATACCGATACCTGCTTAAGTATCTCGATACCGATACTAAAACAATACCAAGGCAAAAACCTAAAACATCAAGAAAAATGTGCCCAGTACTCTACTGAGCACATTTTCTCATTTTTTATTTATTTAGCAGAACTCTGCCTAGGTGTATTGAGTCATTTCATTTTGTGTTCAGTCTACTTTAGTGCATTGCACATCAATTTAATAATCCTTGGCTTCTAAATGTGTTTTACCTCGGATTATGGCACAAGGGATAGCAACATCTTGTCCTGTGTATTAATGGATGTCGTCATGTTTATTATTTGCATGCACAATAAATAAGCTATTGAAATATATGTGATGGTGGTGGTTTATTATGTGGTGTAATTTGTTTCATACATGTAGGTGTGTTTTTGACAATAAATTACGTTATCATTAATAATTGGATTATTGTAAATATTAGTATGGGGGACATCGGATTGCTACATGCCATGTAAGGGCTTTAATGACACTCTATGGCCTTGATTTAATTATTTAGTACATATTTGAGTCAGGGCCATGGTGTTATTGGGGCTTTTGCATATGCATATGGTCTAATGTCCCCTATAGGTAGGCTACTTGAGTTTATGATTCATTTGATAGTTACTTTAGTTTATACACCGTCATGACTGTTCATCCTCTCTGTGCTCGTACTAGGCAGCACATATCCATTGCCTTAATTGCCTCATCAAACTCCGTGCCACGGAGCAAACTTGTTTACACTTGTTTGACTTATGGAGGGCATGCATGTTGTCCTTCACATTCGCTAAACCTGTCTGTCTTTGTACTGAACTCTTTGGAACAAGTCGGGATTGCCTGTCGGAGAGAAATAGCCTGGTTCAATGTGTGTTCAATGTGATCCGTTCACCTGTCGCTGGGTTTCCATCCAAAGGTATTGCAACTTTTAAACAAATTTTCAGAAAGTTGGCAAAAGAAAATGCGGTACTTTGCACGTAATTTTCCACCCTCTACCGTTATGCGTAATATCAGGAATGGAAGAGGAAGAGGAGGGCCAATTAATTGACGTGATTAAAACATCGCCAGACGCCAGTCAAACCCTCAAACGAGGGAAATTAACCACATTCTCTGAATAAATGTGGAAACATCCTAGCCTGATATTCAGACTGAAGTGGAGGGAATCATGATGGCTTGGTGACAGAGAGAGCACACTGCTGTCTGCCTCTGCTGCTAACGTTACATGTGCGTGCATTTGTCTCGCTATGAAAAACATCACATAGCCTATTAATTTAACGGTTCTTGATTATACAGAGGTACGTAAAATGTATTACCAGAAGCCACTCTTCAATTTGGTATATAATCCATGGAGAGGTTAATGTAAATGAATAAAATGTCAATTCTGGATGTGAGTCACCTGTTATCCTGCTCTCTTCCTCCGTTAAAACTGCATGTTTTTGAATGGAGTTTGGTTAAGTGTTCGCTGCTCCACTACTCTCAGCTCCCAGATGTTTGGTGAGCGGCGCCAACAGCGCTGGTCACACACTGAAGCAAATCATGAAATGTTTTAAAGTATGGGTACTAAATTAATGTGGTATAGTACCCTTTTTAACGGCAGGGTATCGCGGTACCATTGTAGTACTGGTATACCGTGCATCCCTATACTCAGATTGACTTTTTATTAGGGATGGGCATCGAATTTCGAATTTTCGAATAATCGTTGTTATTATCAAGGTCGACTTTTATTATTGAAATTCGGAAAAAAAAAAAAAGAAAAAAAAAAGAAAAAAAAAATTGAGTGAAATGTTGCATTGTCTCCCCTGATTCTAAGTATAGTCAAATCGCTTGGTTTGAGCAAGTAAAACAATTTTTATAAGCATTTTAAGCAAGGTTTATGAAAAAATGAATGGCGGATGAAATCCCATGAAGAGGGAGAGGGGGTGACTTTGGCACCCGTTTGGCACTCAGACCTGAGCCTACTAAATATTTAATGAACCACTCATGATTGTCAAAACTGTTTTTTATTTTCGAAAATGTCAATGTCATGTAACATGTTCTTTACTTCAGTGGTGCAATGCTTGTTTGAGCTAAAAATCCACAGCAGAAGCTTTTTATATTAATTAATAAAGCCGTAGACTTAGAATCAGGGGAGACAATGCAACATTTCAATCACAAAAAAAAAAAAAAAAAAAAAAAAACATTTTTAATTTTTTTTACATTTTTATTTTTATTTTCGAATTTCGAATTAAATTCGAATTTGGCCAGCGAATTTCGAATAGTGTTTTTGCTAGAAATGCCCATCCCTACTTTTTATTGGCGCATAGAGGCATTGAACAATACGCTGATAGAAGCCAGGGGAATGTGTCAAGAGTCTCTATATGTTCCTGTCCAGGATTTAATATAAGATGAATTAGCTGAACTCCCTTACTGACTTACCTCAATGGAGTTATGAGTGACAGCACAAAGTCACTGGCCAAATATAGTGAATAAACCAGAAAGTGACGGCTGTTGCTCACAATTTAGAATTTTAATTTGTGAAAAAATGACAGGCCCCCCATCTCATCCTCAGTCCACAAAGACAATACTGGCCTCAGGCCTGACCTGAAACTAAACACACGGGCAAACACTTTACACAGTACTTCCCAATAGTAAATCAACACACATTACCGGCAATTACAATGGCCTATCAGAAGCCACCTGCTTCAGTCTATGACTGGCAGCAAATGCTCAAAGCTGAGATTGCTTGTCTACAATCTAATACTACCTTAACATTATACTGCATCTAGATGCTTGGCCAGTCATTTGAAACTGTTATATGATCGTCTAAAAATATGGACTCTGTGCTATGTGCCATCAGTAAACGCAATTGTCAATACAAGCTAATAGTCCAGGCTTTTTTAGCATGGAAAGCCAACGCACTCTCATATCACCACCCCATTACCAAATGGAGTGGCGAGAGTAAGCGTAATAGTGTGTGCAGAGGGCAGAGGGACAGACGAAGACAGTGTCTGTCATTCATCATGTATGCGACTATGTTTGGCAGCTACAGGTATAGATAGAGAGTGTACAACTTGCAGCTCGGCACAATTAATTGTGTCTGAGGAACTACCCAGATCATAGCCAGTTCAGTTGTGCTAAATGGCAGCGAGATCAGCCACATAGAGATACAGCAGCAGATGTGTCATTAGCATGTGCTCGCCACATAGAGATACAGCAGCAGATGTGTCATTACCATGTGCTCGCCACATAGAGATACAGCAGCAGATGTGTCATTACCATGTGCTCGCCACATAGAGATAGAGCAGCAGATGTGTCATTACCATGTGCTCGCCACATAGAGATACAGCAGCAGATGTGTCATTACCATGTGCTCGCCACATAGAGATACAGCAGCAGATGTGTCATTACCATGTGCTCACCACATAGAGATACAGCAGCAGATGTGTCATTACCATGTGCTCACCACATAGAGATACAGCAGCAGATGTGTCATTACCATGTGCTCGCCACATAGAGATACAGCAGCAGATGTGTCATTACCATGTGCTCGCCACATAGAGATACAGCAGCAGATGTGTCATTACCATGTGCTCGCCACATAGAGATACAGCAGCAGATGTGTCATTACCATGTGCTCGCCACATAGAGATACAGCAGCAGATGTGTCATTACCATGTGCTCACCACATAGAGATACAGCAGCAGATGTGTCATTACCATGTGCTCGCCACATAGAGATACAGCAGCAGATGTGTCATTACCATGTGCTCGCCACATAGAGATACAGCAGCAGATGTGAAGAAGCAAAGGCTCAGTGTCACGGTTTGGAGAAAGAAAAAGACAAGAAACGATGTGAGGAGAGAAGAAGAGTAAGAAACACTGACGAGTGACTGACTAGAAAGGCCTCATAGTATCTCTCAGTTGTTATCTACCTGATGTAATGAACCTAAATCACATCAATACACTTTATTTGACTTCATGCCCAGTAACAGAGGTGTAGTGCTATCTAGAGAAGTGGGGGAACGCACCTATATGGGGAACACCTGCACACGCACAGGTCCCAACAACCAACAAGTTGCACAAGGCATTGATCATCATTTGGCACGGCGGCCGGCATTTTTAGAATTTTGTGGCGAATTCTGGCGATGCAAATTGCAATGGGGTGACTAACGCTAACTTTTGATTCAACCGTGTTAAAAAGAAACACGCTTTTAACATCGTTTCTTCATGCTTGTAAACGTACCTTTTTAGCAGCTGGTCCGAAAAATGAAAGGATGTTTGGCTGCCATTTTCATATTTACTTGTTATAGCGAGGTACTGGGGGGAAAAAATATATTTTGATGCTGAAAAAGCCAGTATAGCTGTTTCAGTATAGCTTTTATTAAACTGAGGTTTCCCCCGCGCTGTAGCTAGTTAATGTGGAATGTTTCCTTTTCCTTCAAGCCACGAGTTGATGCTGTGTGAATCATTCAGCCCACCTTAAATATAGTTAAGGTGGAATGTTTCCTTCTTTCTTCAAGCCGCGAGTTGATGCCGTGTGAATAATTCAGCCCACCTTAAATATAGGACGAATGACAACGTTGCCAAGTTTCACTCTGACACACACAAAACACCCCTTGGAGAAGTATGGGAACGCCGTTCCCCCGCGTTCTACGGGCACTACACCTATGTCCAGTTGCTACTCACAGACACAGAGGTACAATTCTATTTGCTCCGGGTAAACATGACAATAGCAGGATTCCCAGGACAGTATTGTTGTCCGACAGGATCACTGACTTCCTCCTCGGTTAACACCTCCTCGTGGGGCAGTGTGCCTAAAGTGTCCTTGAGCAAGACACTGAATGCCTGACTGCTCCCGACGAGCAGTTAGCGCCCTGCATGACTGCAGACACCGTCGGTGTGTGAATGGGTGAATGTGAGGTATTCATGTAATGGCTCATTTCCACCGCAGGTAGTAGCGCGATCCCGCTCCGCTCGACTCGATAAATTGTCTCATTCCACCGGTTTAAACTGTCCCAGCCCGGGTTGTATTGGGGTCGAGTCGTGCTACTTTTCGTACCTGCCTCGTCGGGGTTCTATTCTGTCAACCCGGTACCATACGGTGACGTGAAAACATTGTCGACGACTGATTGGTCAGGCAGAATCGTGTTTACTCCATCTACTGACTGTCAATGTGCTGCATACCAGTTTAAGCGCTTTGGGTAGTCAATAGACTATATAAAATGCGCTCTATAAATACAGTCCATTTACCATTTACCATAAATCTTTTCTGACACACAGCATGCAAAAGGAGAAATGTCATTAAATTAAACACATGATCAGAGCACAAAGTCTGAGCAAGTGCAAAACTGTGTGTTTCTTGCTTTTACCCATCATCACCTACCCACTGATGTTATTATGGCCAGGACTTCCCATATTCCCCAGGAGCAATCACACATGCTAGTGCTGATTGTGCACTGTAATAATGGCAGCACTCCATTAGGGGGAGCCGAGGGGAAGAGAAATCAATTGGAGGGATAAGACTCCCCAGAGGCCAGCCAATTACAGAGAGAGGGGAGGCAGAGAGACTCTGACGAGAGAGAGCCCTGAGGGCTTCAAGTAAGACGGGTAGTCTGTCAGGGGACCTTCCAGTGAAGCCAGTGGGATTTGAACCAGAGCTCCTTCAGGCAAAGCCTCCCAAAAGGTTCTCATTGCAAGGCAAAGTTCATATTAGGCTCAGTGTGGGTTAGCTTAATAGCAGATGGTGTTAGAACAGGGGTGGGCAACTGTTTTTCATGGGGGGCCACATGAGAAACCCAGATTGTTGCCGGGGGCCGAACAAATATTGTCACGCCGTAACCCATGGATGGGCAACTTTGATGATAGAGAGGGCCACAAAAAAATGTCCTCGCTACCAGTTTTTGCTGAGGGCTGAACGGCGCCAGCGCGAAACATTTTGGGCATTTGAAGCCAGGTTTAGAGGAATAACTCATTTTAAATTAACAGTTGTGATGTCATTATTCAGTCTTAACCACCAATATTTGATCCTTTTCTCACGCACTCCTATGTCACCACCTGCTCTCCCTGCAGGGCTTGAAATTAACTTTTTTCACCACCTGCCAATATGGCTGCTAGATTTTAAAGTTACCAGCCAATTAGAATTTCCACTAGCCGAAATGTTTTTCTTGAAATAAACCAGAATATGAGTGGGTTATTTTAAGCTTAAAGGGGGACTAACCCCCCCAGATTTCCTGCAAAACGGCTCTCCACTCGATCTGAAAACCCCGCAGGCAATATGGCCGCCCACACTCCTCTCCTTACCTGGCAGAATTCCTCCCACATAAAGTAACATATCTTGACCAATAAGTATCTAACATACAAAATAAAACAACCCGTAATATCTTAATTTTATGTAGAATGTAGAGGACATGTAACTGTTCAGTTCAACTTGCATTCCAGGAATATTGTGCTCTAAAGATGACGATAGTGGCTCGAGACTGTTTCGTCCTTAAACCCACACGCTTTGCGGTGGTGGTTTTAGCTTAACCTATGTGGGATTCGAGGCGTAACCTATGTGGGATTCGAAACAACGCATCCGAGATATAAAAGGTTATGAATATAGCCACGTTATAAACAAAAAACTAACGCTGGTGATCCGTATGGAAACAGTGTTACTCGAAATGGTTAAAAGTTCTATCAATTTGGTAATTTAGTGGCGTTTTACTGCCATGTAACATAACTAACTAGCGGCTAACATTAGCCACAATAGGCATTACCCATGAATGCATTGGTCTTAAAGGGCTCGCGCCGCGTGAACTACAGTAATAATCAATGGGGGGAAAAAAACAATTTTTCACATGAGTGGGGCACGTGCTAAACCCACCGTGACGTCAGGATGTACCAAATATCCCATTCATTTGAGGGCACAAAAAAAAGCAGTGTTCCACCCATAGAGGGCAATTATGCCAGTTATGCTGCTGAAAAATGATACAAATGGTAGAATGGAAACAGTTTGGTCTAAAATGTGAAACTTTTGACCAGAATTCTTCACACACCAGCCCCAAAGTTATATATTGGTTAAAAGCTGAAAAAAAGTGTTTTGGGGGTTAGTTTCACTTTAAGTATCAGTAAGTGGCCGGGATTCTCAAAGCCTGTGTTGAGGGTCACACAAGAACAAAAATGCGCTCTTGAAGCTAAATAAATCCAAAACCAACAAGTTAATTATTTAAATTTCTACTTCAATGTAGAACAGTCATTTCTTACACATGAGATTACTTTTAGCCTTTTAGTCATAAATATTATTGAAATATATTCCATATTCCAGACTGAAATGCTATAACAGAAGAGTATTGGCCAGAATGACATGAACATTTGGACACTTATTCAGCGGGTATCTTGCATGTTGCGTTCAGGTGCACTGTAAAAAAAAAAAAAAAAAAAAAAATTTTTTTTTTTTTTTGCAATACCATCGCGGGCCACACAGGGGGCGCCGGCGGGCCGCATACGGCCCGCGGGCCGTATGTTGCCCATGTATGTGTTAGAAGCATCCAGAGACATTAAATAGGAACAAGTTGGGGTGACCTGTGACTGTGAGCATCCCAGTTTCTACAATGAGGGCCAGTTAGCCTCATGTACTGTTGCAACTACTTTTTGTTATGTATATCAAAACACATTTAAACTCAGTTTAATCAACATATTCACTATTTAGACTTAGATTAGTTATCAGTGAATTCCTGTACATAATTTAATTTTTTAGACATACACACATATACAACACTTAAGAGCAAGGGGTAAAAGGTTGAAAAACGTGTTGTTTGGCATCTAACAGCCACTTAACATTAAATGGAGCACTTTATAATCCCCCTGCCCAGCTACCCCCCCCCCCCCCCCACACACACACACACACACACACACACACACACACACACACACACAGAGGAATTAGGACATTTCTGGGAATCAGACATTTCTGGGAATCAGGGAATTGACAGAGACATGTATAGGAAAAAGCCAGGAGTCAAAGTGACAGCTGAGAGTGGGCCTGGTAGCAGCACAATAGGCTGGTGGCGAGTGCAGCAGCCACAACAAAAGAAGGATTGTTATCATGTTAAAAGATGTGGCCGCGTTGACTGTGACAAACTGCAATCCAATATGTCACATAAACACTGGACTGATTGTTCAGCTGGGCACTGAGCATTTTGTGACCACAGGATGAAAAACAGCACCATCTGTACACTGAGATGTTTACACCCACGACTGCACCTTCCAGACCAGAGGAAGCCATCAGGTCACTGTTGAAGACTCAAAGTATATCTGCCTTTGTGACTTTGGACATTACAATGATTGGCTAGTGACTTTAACTGTCTAATTCCCACGATGGCAATAGCAAAGTTCAGCTCTTCTGAGATAAAGGGAATCTGGAAAATGAAATGGTTTCTTTAGTTTTGTCATTTTATCAGGGAGTGGATGTCAGCCTAGGACATCATTTCTCCGTATCCACACGGCACACGCTACACACCGCTCCTGAAAAATAGCAATTGGTCTGTGTCTAATATAGCCAATGTATAGCTGCTACACTGTAGTCTATAACATTGAACTGACAGGATCCCTCAGCTATTGCTGCCTGCACCTGGATATGTGATAATGATGACGCACCACTGATTTTCACAACCAAGGTGTGAAAACACTCACTGTGAGAAAAGCAAGCTCTCAGCCCTCCTGTTCAATCCATTCTGTTGTGACATTAAACACAGATACTGCAACGAACCAAGACCTCTTCTAGGTCAAATAATCAATATCATCTATTTATAATTTCTCTAGCAAGAAACAACCATAAGGCCATCGAGAAAGCATGCTTCCTTACATTTAAAACCACCATTAATGTCAACTCATCACAATGGTGTGTGGGTGGAGATTTCCAAGAAGCCATCAGAAACCTCCTGTAGAACTGTACAGGTGATAACAACCAACCTGGTGAGCCTCAGTCAACAAATCAAGTGAAGTGAAGTCAACTTTACTTCTAGTGCCTTAAACACAAATCTCTTTTGTTACAAAGCATTTAACAACCAGCCAGACTTCCTGCACGGTACAGCACCAAACAGAGATAGCAGCCGTGCACACAGGACGTGTATTTCACATAAGAACTAGGGGTCAACGGTTACATTTTCGTAACGTGTACACGGGACATTTTGGCAGCGTGTAACGGGTTAACCCGCTATATAATCGCTATAGGGCACTGTCGTCACTCAAATACCTCCCAAACCCAGAGACAGCAGCGATGTTCTCTGTGTGTCTGTTCCCTCTTTGTTGAACTCGTTGTCTGGTCCAGAGTGGAAGTAGCGGCAACATTCACTGTCATTACAGTTGCGGGTAGTTCTGGAACGATGTTGTGAGTTTTCGAGTCACAAAACTGTCCCTCGGTTTCTCCGCGAGGTCTCGCCCGCTTTATTAACGTTACACATTCCGACCGCCGCAGTCACATGGGCCATGCGTCCATTACGTGCAACATTACTGCACTAATTAGTTTAACTTTAAAGTTATTATCTGTAGCTTACAAGCAGCATTATCACCTCTAAACAGTTTATTTTTGATGAGAAATTAATGATTGCGAGTCCAAAACACAGTCAAATCATTGTCAAAACTTTATTTGAAAACGCCGAGCTGCGTACTTGAGGGCCAGCTCGGCGAGCTGCAGGGCTGGCAAGCTAGCAGCGGGCGAGCCTAGGCATCGAGCGTGCGAGATGCCTAGTATATATTATATGCCCAAGATAGCTCATATCAACACACCAGACTGGGTGATAGGTGTGTATTGTATACATACAGTAACGCAGAAGGGGCCTCATGCTAAGCTGAGAGAGAGAGAGAGAGAGAGAGAGAGAGAGAGAGAGAGAGAATAGTCTCCATACAGATTTCACAGCTCCCACCATAGCTCGGACACAAGCCAGTACAGAGGCATGTCAGGCAGTCTCATGAGAAACATACAGTATGTCCTAACAATAGGCTACACAGTACACACACACACACACAATGTTACAGTGTTATAAAAAAGGAGTATGGGCCACTCTGATCAGGCTGTACTACTGTATGTATCCTGAGTGGCTGCATTGATGTCTGTGCTGTTGACAGCGTGCCTGGCACAGGACACCCTGTTGGCAGGAAGCTAACAAGCCTCATGGCCACACGGGTGACACCTGTCCAACGGAGTAGTGGGGGCGTGACAGCCCAAGATTACCGGTATGTGTCCCGATTGCACAATTTATTCTCCCTTACTCACGCAGTAGCCATTCATAATAAATAAGAATATCAAGGGCAAAAACACAGAGGAGCCACTACTTAAACTCACTATGTCTCTGCATAGAATAAATCAATATCTGGATGTCCCACAAATTCCTTCAGCTCAACAGGGACAAAACGGAGGTCATCTTCTTTGGTCCTCAGGAAGAACGGCACTTCTGCCTATCTTCACTCCCTGTCCATACAGCCTAAAGGCCAGGCCAGAAGGCTGGGCATAATGTTGGATTCAGATCTAAATTTTAACAGCCACATCAAATCGATTCCAAGTCAGCATATTATCATGTTAAAAACATAACTAGAATCAGAGGTTTTATGTCAAATCAAGGCTTGGAAAAGCTTATCCATGCTTGTCTAACTAGTAGATTAGATTATAACAGCATCTTCTCTGGTCTGCCAAAAATACTATTAGTGGCTACAATTTATTCAAAATGCTGCCTCTAGAGTTCTGAATAGAACAACAAAATCGTAACACATTACCCCAATTCTCAGGTAGCACTCCCTGCACTGGCTCCCAATTAAGCAAAGAATTGACTTTAAAATATTACTGCTTGCCTAGGACCAGCATACATTTCAGACATGCTTGCACCCCATGAGCCCATTTCCATCTCTAACACACACTCAGCACCTGCAACCTGTTTGCCAGAAGACGATGACAAAGAACACACACACAAACTGTGATGATGTTCACACTATGCTTTAGCAACTTCATGCAGTAATTACATTTTTAAGTGCCCAAAATGTTGTAAATGCCCCCATTTTTAGACAGTGGGGTCAAAAGCTGCCCGCAAAATATTTCTTAAATTTCCTACACTGGTTCCGAGAGCCAGAACAAAACACGGTGAGGCAGCCAGCATTCCCTTAGGCCGTGTGTCCATCTAGCTTCCCTTTCTGACCTTTAAACGCTGGAAGCACGTTGGGGAGCGCCGATCTCAGCGCACAATATGCAAGGGAGCAGTCTGAACGTAACGATAGCTCAGTGCGGTTGCAGTAGCTAGCTTGATAGCTGACAACTAACATTAGCTAACAACACACATACAGTGATTTAGCTCAACACTCACCAGAAATATTAAGTCTCTAGCCAATCTGCCCTCACAATTGAGCCTGTCTCTGTTGTGATAGTTTCTCCATATGATTAGTTGCCAGAAAAGGAGCAGTGTCTTTCTGAAAAGTTAAAATATTTTCAGCTGGAAGCGCTGGGAGCACTTGAAACTAGAAGAAAACTTGAAACTAGAAAAAAACTCTGAAAATAGACGCTGGGCGCAGCGCACTTTCTCTAGAGTCTAGACAACCGTGTGCGCCCGCATACGCTCTCTCCTCATTGGAAACAACTGAAAAAAGACGCTGGAGCTGAGGAAAAGAAGCTAGATGGACACACGGCCTTACAGTACTATGCTGCATACAACTGGAACAGACTTCCAAATGTTAAGACATGCTCCAAATGTAACCACTTACAACTTTTGAAACTAGGCTTGAAACTTGTATATTCTCCATCGTCTATAATTAAACTCTTAGCATTTAACTCCAAGTATATGTAAATATGTGCGCACTTTATGTATTTATTGTATCAACAGAACTTAGATTGTTATACTGTAACACTCTTACTGATTTTAGAATGTTTCCCTTACTCTAACTTTCAATGCTCAGAAACTCTTTTCTTGTTTTTAATTCTTACTTTTATCTTATCCATCTCAGTTTTTATAGTTCTCATTTAAATCATGTAAAGCACTTTGAGTTGCCCTGTGTACGAAGTGTGCTATATAGCCTAGATCAGTGGTGCCCAATTTGGGGCCCGCGGGCCAAGTTTGGCGCTCTCTTTTTTTTGGCCCGCCACGGATTTGGGGGTAAAAAAAAAAAAATTTGCAGGCCAGGCCACCGGGCAGTTGCCAGACGTGCCCGATTATGCAGTCCGCGCCTGATTGGAGATGTCGGGACTCTTACGATTAACATTAATTTTGTGCAGCTGGTATTCTCTCTCCCCGACTATCACACGGGTGTGAGGCATTGCTATCTGAGGATTGATTGCTCCTGATTGGTTGGCTGAATCACCTGGTTGGGGGGTGAGCTAGATAAACTTCACTTGATTTAACTATGTATAGCCAGAGGCGGGTAATTCCACCAACAGCCAATATTTCCATAAACAAATACACGAGAAAGCAGCTGACTTGTCATTTTCTACACTGAATTTGCAAGACTTCGTCAGTATGCTGTCATCAGACTATGGTATAGCAGGTTGCACAATTATATGTGTATAAAATAATGTCAACATTTTAGTTCCCACCACGAATAATTGTGGGATATTGCCATACTGCCAAAACTTTAATGTTTTAATTCCTTTAGAATGCCCAAGGTACTTGAAAACAGTCAATATATACTGTAAGATGATGCAAAAGAAGTTCAAAACAATCATAAATAATCATTAATAACCATGGGCACAAGGCCAAGAAAAAAAAAATCAGGATTAGCATTTTAGCCATAATCATGCAGGAAAAAAATCATCAGGATTAGCATTTTAACCATAATCATGCAAGAAAAAATAATCAGCATTAGCATTTTAGCTATAATCATGCAAACCTGGTATAGCATGACGCTGGTGGAGCCATACTAAAAATGAAAGACTACAGTTTGTCTTGCAGCCATGCTGAAGCATTGCTCTGCTTGGATGCTGAGTAACCAGTATGTGATGTTTGATCTCACATGAATTCCCTTCCAGAGAGTTTCTTTAATGAGCTCTTGTTCCACCAGCACACTGTGGCATGCCAATGATGTCACTAGTCTTTGTTCCCCCTTGAGGCTGTTCAACACTGCAGGATTTCTTGGAGATTTCTGTTTTAAATGATGGTCGGAAAGAAAACTTGTGTTTTGTTAGATGAAGAAATCTTACATTTTATTTCCAACCTTACAGACACACCATCTCATCAGATCTGTAAAGAACGACTGAATTAGTTGATGGGAATATTTATATAAAGAATGGATCCCTGAAAACGACAGTTCCCGGAACTACAATCATTCTCAGTTCTTGCGGTGCGGACAAAATACAGAGGGGAGACTTCCTCCAACTGTTCTTCTTAGAACTATGAAAAAGTTCCTCTGGTCCGAAAACGCCTCAGGTTGGGACATTCAGAGTGTGGAAACATGAAAGATTCCAGTCTGCACAAGCAGCAAGGAGGGGCTAAAAACCACAGAATACAGTAAAGAACGTGGGATAAGGGATAGGCTTTTGTATGAAACAGGAAAGGGTTGTAGTTTAGTCATGTCACACTGCTGACAGAGAATCCAAGTTCAGACAAGACAGGCTCTGGTGCACAGTTCATTCACAAATTCTTCCAATTCATTTTAGAAAGTTTCAGAATACAACATAATCCTTTATCCTTTGAGATCGCAGCCCTCTTTCTAGCCACGCCCTTGCAATCAATCTCAGGTGTGTAGAACAGGGTTTTGTTTGGTTCCAGTGGGAATGGCAGGGTGAGTCATGCAGCTATCTAATTTATAAGCTTAAAGGGACAGCTCACCCTAAAATCCAAAATACGGTACATATTTTTCCTCTCACCTGCAGTGCTATTTATCCATCTATATTGCTTTGTGTTAGTTGCCTGAGTTTTGGAGATATTTCATACATAGTTCATATATGAAACTGCTCATAATAAAGGTATGTGGATTATCTTGAGTAACGGGGGAAATGAGTTCTGGAAAGAGACATTGCTGTTGAGTTTATCAAATGTATTTCTGAGCACCACAAGCCAAGTGCCATCCAGTTCCATTGTATTGGAGAGAAGGCAGAAACTCTGCAGCCGATATCTGCAAAACTCAGGCAACTAACACAAAACAATATAGATGGATAAATAGCACTGCAGGTGAGAGGGGAAATATGTATTTTGGATTTTAGGGTGAGCTGTCCCTTTAAGGCCTGCAGATAAAAGTGATTGTCAGTCAGGGGAAATAGACCCATCTGTATGTGACCTAAAGGTGATGAGAACAGACAGAATAAAAGTACCAGAGGGGGGGCACCGCCGATTGTTCTGACGCCAATGACATTTGGCAAAAAACGGTGATAGAACATCCCCGACCCCTACCATTTGTAAGTAACAACAATAAAAAAAAAAAACATTGTCCGTAACTGATGTAGGCTAAGTAGGTATTTGAAGTAACTCATGAGGAAGTTTAAGACTCTGAGTCTGCCATGTAAAAACAATGAAAATCACATACTGTAGGTGCAGTGCAATTACCCACCGTCTTGCAAAAAAGGAAGTCGCTGTGGCTAGCATGGGATATTTCTAACCATTCCTTAGCCCCAGACGTGACCCTACTACTGTACTCCGTATATTATATAATATACTCGTGCAATAGTTAGGGTCACATAGCCTTCCCATAGGCAATAAGGGGGAATGGCTGTTCAAAACGCTCTCCTACCCGTCTCCGACGTCCGATTGCAGATCCGAAGATATGACAGTCCTACGGAAGCCAGTAATTTAGCCGGTGCGGTTAGAATGATACTGCTGCGTCAAACAACCGTTTAAAAGCAGTCTTTCCACAGCCTGTGCCGTAGACGGAGACGGGTAGGAGAGCGTTTTGAACAGCCTTTCCCCCTTATTGCCTATGGGAAGGCTATGTGACCCTAACTACTGCACGAGTATATTATACGGAGTACAGTAGTAGGGTCACTTCTGGGGCTAACCATTCAGCCACAGTGGCACCACAACAAACACGAATCCTGATAAGATCAACAGTGATATGAGAAGAGAAAGAGAAGAAGCTGACTAGACACCACGTTAAGATCAACAGTGATATGAGAAGAGAAAGAGAAGAAGCTGACTAGACACCATGTTAAGATGAACAGTGATATGAGAACAGAAAGAAGAAGCTGACTAGACACCATGTTAAGATGAACAGTGATATGAGAAGAGAAAGAGAAGAAGCTGACTAGACACCACGTTAAGATCAACAGTGATATGAGAAGAGAAAGAAGAAGCTGACTAGACACCATGTTAAGATCAACAGTGATATGAGAACAGAAAGAGAAGAAGCTGACTAGACACCACGTTAAGATCAACAGTGATATGAGAACAGAAAGAGAAGAAGCTGACTAGACACCATGTTAAGATCAACAGTGATATGAGAAGAGAAAGAGAAGAAGCTGACTAGACACCACGTTAAGATCAACAGTGATATGAGAAGAGAAAGAGAAGAAGCTGACTAGACACCACGTTAAGATCAACAGTGATATGAGAAGAGAAAGAGAAGAAGCTGACTAGACACCACGTTAAGATCAACAGTGATATGAGAAGAGAAAGAGACGAAGCTGACTAGACACCATGTTAAGATCAACAGTGATATGAGAAGAGAAAGAGAAGAAGCTGACTAGACACCACGTTAAGATCAACAGTGATATGAGAAGAGAAAGAGAAGAAGCTGACTAGACACCACGTTAAGATCAACAGTGATATGAGAAGAGAAAGAGAAGAAGCTGACTAGACACCATGTTAAGATGAACAGTGATATGAGAAGAGAAAGAGAAGAAGCTGACTAGACACCATGTTAAGATGAACAGTGATATGAGAAGAGAAAGAAGAAGCTGACTAGACACCATGTTAAGATGAACAGTGATATGAGAAGAGAAAGAAGAAGCTGACTAGACACCATGTTAAGATCAACAGTGATATGAGAACAGAAAGAAGAAGCTGACTAGACACCACGTTAAGATCAACAGTGATATGAGAAGAGAAAGAGAAGAAGCTGACTAGACACCACGTTAAGATCAACAGTGATATGAGAAGAGAAAGAGAAGAAGCTGACTAGACACCATGTTAAGATGAACAGTGATATGAGAAGAGAAAGAGAAGAAGCTGACTAGACACCATGTTAAGATGAACAGTGATATGAGAAGAGAAAGAAGAAGCTGACTAGACACCATGTTAAGATGAACAGTGATATGAGAAGAGAAAGAAGAAGCTGACTAGACACCATGTTAAGATCAACAGTGATATGAGAACAGAAAGAGAAGAAGCTGACTAGACACCACGTTAAGATCAACAGTGATATGAGAAGAGAAAGAGAAGAAGCTGACTAGACACCACGTTAAGATCAACAGTGATATGAGAAGAGAAAGAGAAGAAGCTGACTAGACACCATGTTAAGATGAACAGTGATATGAGAAGAGAAAGAGAAGAAGCTGACTAGACACCACGTTAAGATCAACAGTGATATGAGAAGAGAAAGAGAAGAAGCTGACTAGACACCACGTTAAGATCAACAGTGATATGAGAAGAGAAAGAGAAGAAGCTGACTAGACACCACGTTAAGATCAACAGTGATATGAGAACAGAAAGAGAAGAAGCTGACTAGACACCACGTTAAGATCAACAGTGATATGAGAACAGAAAGAGAAGAAGCTGACTAGACACCACGTTAAGATCAACAGTGATATGAGAACAGAAAGAGAAGAAGCTGACTAGACACCACGTTAAGATCAACAGTGATATGAGAACAGAAAGAGAAGAAGCTGACTAGACACCATGTTAAGGTGAACAGTGATATGAGAAGAGAAAGAGAAGAAGCTGACTAGACACCATGTTAAGATGAACAGTGATATGAGAAGAGGAAGAGAAGAAGCTGACTAGACACCATGTTAAGATGAACAGTGATATGAGAAGAGAAAGAAGAAGAAGCTGACTAGACACCACGTTAAGATCAACAGTGATATGAGAACAGAAAGAGAAGAAGCTGACTAGACACCACGTTAAGATCAACAGTGATATGAGAAGAGAAAGAGAAGAAGCTGACTAGACACCACGTTAAGATGAACAGTGATATGAGAAGAGAAAGAAGAAGCTGACTAGACACCATGTTAAGATGAACAGTGATATGAGAAGAGAAAGAGAAGAAGCTGACTAGACACCATGTTAAGGTGAACAGTGATATGAGAAGAGAAAGAAGAAGCTGACTAGACACCACGTTAAGATCAACAGTGATATGAGAAGAGAAAGAAGAAGCTGACTAGACACCACGTTAAGATGAACAGTGATATGAGAAGAGAAAGAGAAGAAGCTGACTAGACACCATGTTAAGGTGAACAGTGATATGAGAAGAGAAAGAAGAAGCTGACTAGACACCATGTTAAGATCAACAGTGATATGAGAAGAGAAAGAGAAGAAGCTGACTAGACACCACGTTAAGATGAACAGTGATATGAGAAGAGAAAGAGAAGAAGCTGACTAGACACCACGTTAAGATGAACAGTGATATGAGAAGAGAAAGAGAAGAAGCTGACTAGACACCATGTTAAGATCAACAGTGATATGAGAACAGAAAGAGAAGAAGCTGACTAGACACCATGTTAAGATCAACAGTGATATGAGAAGAGAAAGAGAAGAAGCTGACTAGACACCATGTTAAGATGAACAGTGATATGAGAAGAGAAAGAGAAGAAGCTGACTAGACACCACGTTAAGATGAACAGTGATATGAGAAGAGAAAGAGAAGAAGCTGACTAGACACCATGTTAAGATGAACAGTGATATGAGAAGAGAAAGAGAAGAAGCTGACTAGACACCACGTTAAGATCAACAGTGATATGAGAAGAGAAAGAGAAGAAGCTGACTAGACACCACGTTAAGATGAACAGTGATATGAGAAGAGAAAGAGAAGAAGCTGACTAGACACCACGTTAAGATCAACAGTGATATGAGAAGAGAAAGAGAAGAAGCTGACTAGACACCACGTTAAGATGAACAGTGATATGAGAAGAGAAAGAAGAAGCTGACTAGACACCATGTTAAGGTGAACAGTGATATGAGAAGAGAAAGAAGAAGCTGACTAGACACCATGTTAAGATGAACAGTGATATGAGAAGAGAAAGAAGAAGCTGACTAGACACCATGTTAAGATGAACAGTGATATGAGAAGAGAAAGAAGAAGCTGACTAGACACCATGTTAAGATGAACAGTGATATGAGAAGAGAAAGAAGAAGCTGACTAGACACCATGTTAAGATGAACAGTGATATGAGAAGAGAAAGAGAAGAAGCTGACTAGACACCACGTTAAGATCAACAGTGATATGAGAAGAGAAAGAGAAGAAGCTGACTAGACACCACATTAAGATCAACAGTGATATGAGAAGAGAAAGAGAAGAAGCTGACTAGACACCATGTTAAGATGAACAGTGATATGAGAAGAGAAAGAGAAGAAGCTGACTAGACACCACGTTAAGATGAACAGTGATATGAGAAGAGAAAGAGAAGAAGCTGACTAGACACCACGTTAAGATGAACAGTGATATGAGAAGAGAAAGAGAAGAAGCTGACTAGACACCACGTTAAGATCAACAGTGATATGAGAACAGAAAGAGAAGAAGCTGACTAGACACCACGTTAAGATGAACAGTGATATGAGAAGAGAAAGAGAAGAAGCTGACTAGACACCACGTTAAGATCAACAGTGATATGAGAAGAGAAAGAGAAGAAGCTGACTAGACACCACGTTAAGATGAACAGTGATATGAGAAGAGAAAGAAGAAGCTGACTAGACACCATGTTAAGATCAACAGTGATATGAGAACAGAAAGAGAAGAAGCTGACTAGACACCATGTTAAGATGAACAGTGATATGAGAAGAGAAAGAAGAAGCTGACTAGACACCATGTTAAGATGAACAGTGGTATGAGAAGAGAAAGAGAAGAAGCTGACTAGACACCACGTTAAGATGAACAGTGATATGAGAAGAGAAAGAAGAAGCTGACTAGACACCATGTTAACTCATTCAGGGCCAATGACGTCTTTGACGTCTTATCAGGAATAGCCCAGAGGGCCAATGACGTGTTTGACGTGTTTTTGTTTTTATTACTGCAGGGCGTAGTTAAAACACTTCCCCAGCCTGTCACATGGTATCAGGTCCCTATCATCTAAGACAACACGTGAACAAACACATACCGCAGCTGTTGTTTTGAAATTGAGCAGGAGGAATATCAGAAAATGGATAAGGAGCTTGCCTTGTGCAGACAGGAGAACCCCCATTGAAACGCCCCTCGCGCGCTGCAGGAGCTGGTCGCTTTTCTGTGTGCCAGCCTTCCTGTGTGCCAGCCGGAGAAAACCGGAGAAAGTAATCCACAGATGCGTTTGATCATCGGAGGAATGAGGAAATGATCGATCAGCAGTGATCAGAGGGCGGTGAGGACGTGTTGAATAGCCGAGGGGAAAACGGCAACGATAGCAGGAAGAATATGACAGGGGGAGACATGGACGAGCAGCACACGAACAGCTAGGCACGCAGGCAGAAGCCCGCTGCCCGTTCTCAAGAGCTTCATGAAATCGCTGGACTGCGTGCCCTCCAGTGTAGTGTCTCTGCTCCACTGTTGCTCCTGGCCAATCCCGGCGCCACAGGGCGTGGTTATTGCTTATCCTATGTGGGGTTAGAAATCACGCAACGAAGGGGGATCGTGTGTGTGTGTGTCTGTGTGTGTGTGTGTGTCTGTCTGTCTGTCTGTCTGTCTGTCTGTCTGTCTGTCTGTCTGTCTGTCTGTCTGTCTGTCGGTGTGTCTGTCTGTCTGTCTCTCTGTCTGTCTGTCTGTGTGTCTGTCTGCACACTCACTCACACTGCAGTATTGTTGAATGTAAAAAAAAAGCACTTCATGTGTATATATATATATATATATATATATTTATTTATTTTCATTTGTGTCATAACGAATAGTATTTACATGTCTGATGTCAATACAGTTCAAAATAAAAGAATTGAGAGCGAGTTCTGCTTGAGAATGTATATTTTACAGAAATTGCATTTGCTCCTGTTTGTCATCTGAGAGAGAGACATTTTGGGTGAAAACAGGGTGTATATAAATGGATATAAGTAGAGTACAGAACATGCTAAAAGCTAACTTTTTTTTTCCTGGTGAACCCAGAGACGTACATCTTCATTTTGAGGTATTGCAAATCACTCTGGTGCTAATAGATAATTTACTGTGGGTCTTGAAAGATGACCAACAATTATGAAAATCTTTGGCCTGTGCTAAATATTGGCAGTCCTAAACTGGCCCTGAATGAGTTAAGGTGAACAGTGATATGAGAAGAGAAAGAGAAGAAGCTGACTAGACACCACGTTAAGATGAACAGTGATATGAGAAGAGAAAGAAGAAGCTGACTAGACACCATGTTAAGATCAACAGTGATATGAGAACAGAAAGAGAAGAAGCTGACTAGACACCATGTTAAGATGAACAGTGATATGAGAAGAGAAAGAAGAAGCTGACTAGACACCATGTTAAGATGAACAGTGATATGAGAAGAGAAAGAGAAGAAGCTGACTAGACACCATGTTAAGGTGAACAGTGATATGAGAAGAGAAAGAAGAAGCTGACTAGACACCATGTTAAGATCAACAGTGATATGAGAAGAGAAAGAAGAAGCTGACTAGACACCATGTTAAGATCAACAGTGATATGAGAAGAGAAAGAGAAGAAGCTGACTAGACACCACGTTAAGATCAACAGTGATATGAGAAGAGAAAGAGAAGAAGCTGACTAGACACCACGTTAAGATCAACAGTGATATGAGAAGAGAAAGAAGAAGCTGACTAGACACCATGTTAAGATCAACAGTGATATGAGAAGAGAAAGAGAAGAAGCTGACTAGACACCACGTTAAGATCAACAGTGATATGAGAAGAGAAAGAGAAGAAGCTGACTAGACACCATGTTAAGATCAACAGTGATATGAGAAGAGAAAGAGAAGAAGCTGACTAGACACCATGTTAAGATCAACAGTGATATGAGAAGAGAAAGAGAAGAAGCTGACTAGACACCACGTTAAGATCAACAGTGATATGAGAAGAGAAAGAGAAGAAGCTGACTAGACACCACGTTAAGATCAACAGTGATATGAGAAGAGAAAGAAGAAGCTGACTAGACACCATGTTAAGGTGAACAGTGATATGAGAAGAGAAAGAAGAAGCTGACTAGACACCATGTTAAGGTGAACAGTGATATGAGAAGAGAAAGAGAAGAAGCTGACTAGACACCACATTAAGATCAACAGTGATATGAGAAGAGAAAGAGAAGAAGCTGACTGGACACCAGGTTCTAGTGGGTGTTTCGGCTTGTGGAACTCTGGAGAGCCTACTGTAATTGATCCATGCAGTGTGCAGAGATGAGTACATACTGGCATACACGTAACACAACCACAGGCCATCTCTAGTGCATAAGCTTTGATATGACTGTTAAGGAAACCGAAACAAACATAGCAATGAATCTCACACACACATCGCAGTGCCAGATGGGCCACACCTAGTTACACAAACCATTGATGCAGCTGCACAACATGAAAACACTTTTCTGAAAGTTGTGCTGACCTCTCTGATTAAGATGATGGGTGATGTGTGATGGTGATCTAGGCCTGAATGATGACTGCATGCTTTTTTGTACAGCAATTTATTTTGAGCTTATTTACAGTATACTTGCAAGGCAGTGTACAAGTCCACAACCTGGCAGTGTACAGGTCCACAACCTGGCAGTGTACAGGTCCACAACCTGGCAGTGTACAGGTCCACAACCTGGCAGTGTACAGGTCCACAACCTGGCAGTGTACAGGTCCCCAACCTGGCAGTGTACAGGTCCCCAACCTGGCAGTGTACAGGTCCACAACCTGGCAGTGTACAGGTCCACAACCTGGCAGTGTACAGGTCCACAACCTGGCAGTGTACAGGTCCACAACCTGGCAGTGTACAGGTCCACAACCTACAGGTCCACAACCTGGCAGTGTACAGGTCCACAACCTACAGGTCCACAACCTGGCAGTGTACAGGTCCACAACCTGGCAGTGTACAGGTCCACAACCTACAGGTCCACAACCTGGCAGTGTACAGGTCCTTAACCTGGCAGTGTACAGGTCCACAACCTGGCAGTGTACAGGTCCACAACCTACAGGTCCACAACCTGGCAGTGTACAGGTCCTTAACCTGGCAGTGTACAGGTCCACAACCTGGCAGTGTACAGGTCCATAACCTGGCAGTGTACAGGTCCATAACCTGGCAGTGTACAGGTCCATAACCTGGCAGTGTACAGGTCCATAACCTGGCAGTGTACAGGTCCATAACCTGGCAGTGTACAGGTTCACAACCTACAGGTCCACAACCTGGCAGTGTACAGGTCCTTAACCTGGCAGTGTACAGGTCCACAACCTGGCAGTGTACAGGTCCATAACCTGGCAGTGTACAGGTCCACAACCTAGCAGTGTACAGGTCCACAACCTGGCAGTGTACAGGTCCACAACCTGGCAGTGTACAGGTCCACAACCTGGCAGTGTACAGGTCCACAACCTGGCAGTGTACAGGTCCATAACCTGGCAGTGTACAGGTCCACAACCTGGCAGTGTACAGGTCCATAACCTGGCAGTGTACAGGTCCATAACCTGGCAGTGTACAGGTCCATAACCTGGCAGTGTACAGGTTCACAACCTGGACACCAAACTTACAGTATTGGAGGAACTACAAGCTCTGCAACATGGACATGGCCTCTTATACTGATTGCATTGTGCGCTCTCTTGTCCAAACTGAGACAGCAAGCTTCAGCTAGCTATAAACAATGACCACTGAATGAACCATATGAGACGCTCAAACGACCAACCCAGAATTCATCCCAATTTATGTATGTTTAAACCAAAGGTAGGCTCCCATTAGAATAGATTTTGGGGGGTCCCAATACCACCAGAGATGTGTGTCTGTACTGGGGGGGGGGGGGGGGGGGGGGGGCAATGGAAACCTCAGATCAGAATAATCATTAGGGCATACATTCTCCCCTACTAAATTCAAGTGAATGCCAAATATTGTGAAATTAAACTGAGCCTAATTTTGCCGGAGACGGAGACCAACTGGAATCCTCTCAAGGGCCTGGGGGTCCTCGGACCGGACCCTAATTTGGGAGCCACTGGATTAGGCTCAGAGAGAGAGCACATCGATTGGGAAAAGACAAAAGACATAGCATGCCCTGCCTAGCTGATGGCTATTTAGTGAAACAGCGCCAGTGATTTTTGTCTACTCATTTCTAGCTCCATCTCATATGGAGCTCCATCTAGCTTCATCTAGGTCTACAAGCTAACCATTTGGTGCATCATTAGACCCTGCTGCATCTAGAGGCGAACTAAGCAGGCAGGCCGTGCCGAAATCATCTTCTAGCTCGGATGGTTGATGAATTCATATTTTCTCTATCCGAAATCATACCTGGTCAAGAGGGAGATTGATAATTTCGCTGATTGGCTGCAACAGAGTGGCTCCAGTGCAAGATGCTGTCGTTTGGGTAGCCATGCTTGGTTGGTGTCCGTCCGTGATTCCTTTCTCTCCTTCCCCGATCCACTCTGCCTCACTGCTGCTGTTGCTGCTGCGACGGGCTGGACGGCGCCTGTCATCCACAGATCAACCAGAGAGTACAGAGTCGAAGCGAGAGCTTTCACTCCTGCTCTCGTCGTCGCCTACAGCCCGATATCACAGACCGTTTGACTTTTCGAGTCGACGAGAGAGTGTCCGTGTCTCACATTCGGTCCTATATATTTTTTATTCTGCTTGAGGCGTGTCTGGTTGAGCCAAACAGTGCAACGTTTACGGTTTTATCAAGCAATTGTCATCGTTGTGAGACACAGACATGCCTTTAAATTGGTCAAAATGGTTTACCGGGCGCTCCTGTCTCGCGCATGAATAGAATGGTGATGATGTCTGATGTAAAAAAAAAAAATCAGTTCTCTCTCTTCGTTTTAGCATAAAATATCCGTCGTGAACATTTGCTAGCTGTCCTGCTAGCTGGCTATTCATCCAGATGTCCAGGCCAATTGTATGCAGTTCCGCTCCTCTGCCGGACAAGGGTTTAAAATATGCTGGAATAGCCTGCGGGTTATCTTGGTAGTTGGGTTGCTCTGGCATACAGTGGCGAGTGGCGACAATAAAGATGGTGATAGTGGGTGGAGAGATAGAGGCCAGCCCCCACAGTGACCCGCTATCTGTTTTGCCCTATCGTGTGGAGTGTAGAGAAAGTGAATTCCATCAGCCAATCACATCTCGGGAAATGGCAGCGAGACATGATTTACAGTCTCCAAGGCAAATTGAATTTGAACTGTACTATGTTGTATAAACGCGCCCCCCTCCCACATGTATAGCGTTCCACATGCAGGAGAGAAAAGTGTGACGTAAGGAGGGGCATTTTGCAGGATACATCTGGGAAATGCTACAATGGAGCCAGCAAGGTCTGCATCTGCACCACCATCTCCCCTGACTGCAGTGCTCTTTTAATACGACCATTGTTGACTGATTATGTTGTGCTTAATAATACGACACACACACCACATGGGCTTTGTAATCGGCACCAAAAAATTATGTACATGCGCTTCAGAACAATGTTTCAAAATATATAGCTACAGAAACTGGTTAGAAATGTATCTGTAGCTTCGAAATGTATCCTCAGGGCTACCTCAGTGCCAGACAGTGAGTGTGTCAACATAGATAGGACAATATTTAGACAGGACAATATTTACATTCTTACCGTACATGTTTTGCAGTTTAGCTCTTCTGCATGTGAGAAAAGAAAATGAAGGCAAAGGAAGACAATAGAAAGCAGAATTACATTGTTACCCTGGCCTGGGCCAGGTGAACATAATTAATTGGCAATGAGGAGGATATGAGTGGGACTGCATTTGAATAACTTGAGAGTGAACGTGCAGATAGGCTACATAATAAAGCAATATAACATCTAATATAATATTATATATATATATATATATATATATATATATATATATATATATATATAGGCCTATATATATGAGGGTAAGGGTGCTGTTTGTTTATTAAAAAGAAACCGCTGTATTACTCACATATCACAATACAACAGTAGGCTATCATCTGGAAGTGATTTGTCTTATTCTATCTGTGAGCACCACCTAGAGGTTTTCATCCAAATTTGCTGTTTTTACAGAGTCCATAGTGGATAACAGATTCGTCAAATAAAGACATGAGCCAAATAGGTAAAAAATAAAATAACAATTAAAGATGTCGGCCAACACAACATCTGTATGTATTAATAATAGCATACTAATTAATCAAACAAGTTTACCAGGATTCCCCCCCCCACAAATGCACTGTAATACAGTCTTCAGCAGTCATTGTAGACCTACCTTTTAGTTTTCACCCAAAATAATTGTCTATGTGTTTTGTTTGTTTAGGACAATGAAGGCAGTATTTGGCTCTTTTAGTAGTCTGCACTGACTCATAGAAGCCAATAGAGGGCATTGCTTACAAACAATCACAACTGACTGATTTGACAGGCTTTGTCATTTCCCACTTAGGATTCTGGCAGTGTATCTTGATTTCAAAAGTGTACTGTGTAAAATGACAGAATGGAAAGTCAATGATGTGTGAAATCTGTCCAAAGCCCACATGTGCCGCAGCCTGGCAGGAATTTGGGGTGGGTTTCTCTCTCTCTCTCTCTCCCTCTCTCTCTCTCTCACGCACAGGCACGCACACACACACACACACACACACACACACACACACACACACACACACACACACACACACACACACACACACACACACACACACACACACACACACACACACACACACACACACAGTTGCTGATCATCACTGTTGCTGTCAGTGTCATCATTTCTGTATCTTCCTTTGAACATCGCTCAGAGGAGTTACGTACCTGTGGTGTTCACAATCTGATGTTTTGCAACGTTCCCCTTGTTTCAAGAAGATAAGAGGGAAAGACAGAGAGAGAGATGTACCCACACAGACAGTATGTGCCCCCCCCCCACACACACACACACACACACATGCGTGTACAGACACACACATCACACACACACACACACACACACACCACCAAAACACGGATGCACGCACACACACATACGTACACTGTATGACCTGTCAAGTGCTCCTATAGAAGCTTTTTTCCTTGATGATCTTGCGTTGCATTGTTTTAGAGCTCATGTCAGCAGCCAGAGAGCCACCTAGTGTGAAGAAGAAAGTGTGAAGAAGAAAGCCTATACAGACTGATAAAAGATTGCATCTGTGTTTGGGAATGTCACCGAGTCATTTTCATACATGATTGAATAAAGAGTGAGGTATTCCTTACATCCACCATCCCACTGCCCAGAACATCAAATGTGGGACAAACAAGTCTCTTACTGTTGCCAGGTGCTACCAACAGCAGGCCTACACACCTACTGTGACCTCCTCAACAGATGACTGCAGACAGAGGGAGAGGAGAGGAGTAGCCTAGAGAAGAGGAGGGGATACAGGAGGGCAGTGGAAGCCTATCAGGTGACTCAACAGATATTGGTGTGTGTGTGTGTGTGTGTGTGTGTGTGTGTGTGTGTGTGTGTGTGTGTGTGTGTGTGTGTGTGTGTGTGTGTGTGTGTGTGTGTGTGTGTGTGTGTGTGTGTGTGTGTGTGTGTGTGTGTGTGTGTGTGTGTGTGTGTGTGTGTGCGTGTGACTGAATCTGATCTGCATCAGAGGGAGGGGCGTATTAAATTATTCAGCCATCATCAGTGTGTGTGCAGGGATTTTTGAGCATGCCCTGCTCAAACACTGTGTGTGTGTGTGTGTGTGTGTGGGGGGGGGGGGTGACAGATTTCTCAGCAGCACGTGAACGCACCATTACTATCATCCCTTTTATGTTAGGGGGAGCCGTCAAATCAGTTATGTCTGTAACGTTACAGAAATGTACATTCCTATGCCAATCTGTTAAAACACTGAGGATTTATCATTTGTGGCGTGAGCGTCGTAGTGTTAATTTTTCCGGAAAATAACATGATCAGTCGAAAGTCTGCGGATTTAATGGAAGCACTCACAACGCCAGTATAAAGAGAACTCAACTCAGACACTCGCACATGCTCGCGCACATGGACGTCGAAGTAAGTGACTAGAGCAGCTTGAACTGAATAGGCTACATTACATAAGGGCCAAGGAACTTGAGGTTAAACTCATGGCAATCAACAAGGAGCTTGAGAGGAAAATCACACTTCTGGGTAAGCCTCACTCAATGAAATAAGTTGATTTTCTATACGAGGGATCACTCAGCCGAGCAGCATTTTGGTAAACAAACCGCGTCACTGGGTGGCAACGACGGCAATGGAACCCTGGCCTATGGAGCCTAACTGACTCTAGCCGGCTGTACCGTGTTAAAAACTGCGACAGTTCACACAACTTTAACACGGCATGCATATAGGCTACATCAAACTCTTGAGCTAATTCTGATCTCACTCAGAATGTCAAAATATAGCCTAAGCGATGTGATCCTATAGTTTTTGAGATAGCTATTAACGTTTCTGTCATATATTAATTTGTATGTAGTCTGACGTCAGCACCCCTTCCTAGCACGTTTGCCAATTTAAGAGTTTGAGCCCAAAATAAGGTTATTTGTCAACAAACTACAGTGGCAAACACTTTGGCTAATTAGTAGCCTCAACGCGAGACTCATCAGGTCAATATTCTTCATCCGAGGAAGACTGATGAGTCTCGCGTTGAGGCTAGCTAATTAGCAGATCAGGAAAAAACATTGCTACAGATTAAATAGCTTAAAAATGAAAAAAGTGACTGGAGGGGGGCTTGACACTTACATCATTGTTGTTCATAGGGCATAAAATCAAAACCCCTTGACTGCCTGTTGCCTGTTGGGGCAGATTGAAGTTATCGAGGTCAGAGTAGAGAGGAACTCACAGCTGAGCTTTCAAGGAAAACTGAACAAGCTCAACTTTTCAAGGTGATGTGAATACACACTCCATCTCAGAATACAGATGACTTTTGACTTTATCCAGTAAATTAGGGCTGATGCTTTATAAAAATATATGCCCTGGGCCAAGACTTATGAGGTTTGGTTTTACTTGTTTCCTCTCCTTTACCTACAGTCTCTAACTCATTGTGGAATTTGTTATAGTAAAATCAATTTTATAGTGAATAAATATTGATATGTTAAGGACTGACCATTATGTGTAGCTTCACCATGTTGTGTGTTTCACCCTCAGATCAAAGTACAGGAAATGGAAGGGCAATTACTGGATGAGATGAAGAAAAATGAAGCATGCACCTTTCAAGTGGAGCAGCTGAAGAAGGACATAATAGAGCAAGAGTGAGTTCTGAAATAATCGTTCTGTTTTCTACAATATTACAGTCACCTATACTGTTTTCTGTCTACAGTGAATAATCATTTGTACCGTAACAATTTAATGTGTCTACTTGTTAAGAATAAAGTACGGAGAGCTATTGTCAAGCTTTAATGAACTTCAGTCTGAGAAGAAGACCATTCAACAGCAAATTAAGACAGGATCCTCTGAAGCAAAAGCTCTTGAGAAAAACCTGAAGGCCTGAACAAAAATCAAATGTGCTAATCTATTTTCAACCATAGCCGTTGGAGGCATGCAGAACTAATGCACTTTTTTTAAGTGCAGTTTTTTATTGTATTGTATGAATGATCAATGGTGGAAATGTTTTGACTGATCAGGCCAGTGAGGAAAAGGAGATTTCAATCATGAGAGACCAGTGGGTAAAATTTGACAAGCAAGCTTTATTCACAAATAGCATAGCAACTAATTCTGGCGTAATGACTTTGTGGTAAGATGACCCTCTTCTTGTGGTGAGAGAAAAGGGCATCTGCTCAGTCTAGGATAGAGAATCCCCCAAAAGGAAGGACTCACTTTTAGAGATGACTCTGGGCTTTTAGCGACTTACGAAAACCACCAACCGGCTTGGCCTCAGCGATACAGCGGGCGCTGGATAGAACAAGCACTTGTTCGCCAAGCGGCTTACATCGGCATGCTCTGTCTCTTCAGCGACTTATGAAAACCACCGACCAGGGCCACAGCACATGGCGGGCACTGGATGGAACGCTTGTTCGTTGTTCCACGGCCACTTTATGTCGGCGCGCTGCATTCAGACTTGGCCTAATTACTGCGCAACTAAAAACCACCAACTGGGCTACTTGGCCTCAGCGATACAGCGGGCGCTGGATAAAACGCACACTTGTTCAGCCAACCGGTACTTCGGCGCTCAGCGACTTACGAAAACCACCGACTGGTCTTGGAGCAACCAATCCGGCTTACTTTGGCACGCTGTATTACCATTTGGCCTAATTACCGAATTAATTCAGCGACTTAAGAAACCACCAACCGGCTTGGCCTCAGCGATACAGCGGGCGCTGGGTGGAGCCGCACCGCGTACTTCGGCGCGCTGAATTCGACTATTAATTCAGCGACTTAAGGAACCGCTGACCAGCTTGGCCTCAGCGATACAGCAGGCGCTCGATGGAGCCACACCAGTTTACTGCGGCGCGCTGTATTACATTTTGGACTCACCACAACCTAGACCGGCTCCAGCAACTAACGCGCACGCGGTACTGGAAGGGGAGCGCTTGTTCGACCGGCTTACCTCGGAGCATTACTACAGCTGGTGCTATAACTTTAGCCGCACTCACTGTCGCTATAACTTTAGCCGCACCCCCAAAACTGGATGGCCAACCAATCTTGCTTACTTCGGTGCGCTGAATTCACGTCTTCGCATCAAGCGACTTATTGCTGGCGCTATAACTTCGGGGAGAGCACAGGGAAGGGAACACTAGTTCCACCGACTTACTTCAGAGCATTGCTACTGCTGCGCTATGACTTTAGACTTATGGCTCATTTCCACCACATTTTACAGCCCTGCACAGCTCGTCACCACTCGGCTCTAATCGTATCGGCTCGATGGACGTTTTGCTTCCACCGCGGATCATCTGCCCCCACCCACCCCCGCCCACAGCTGGTCGTCATAACGACCGCATATCTGTCCTTCGCTTATAGCCGAAGTAGGCTATAACATAACATTACAATTAAATCCATCCACAGAACTTTTAAACTGTTTATGAAATACTGGTGCCTCTAAATGACCTACAGTGTACATGGGCGAATGTGACAATCGACCAGGAGAATGGATATCACTTTGTAGTTAGTCAAACTCACAGGCATGCGCTGCGCTGTGCGGGGACGGGAGAGGTGCAACAGAGTGAAGCCTGTACCCCGCGGCCTCTCACCAGGCAAGACCGCGGCTTCACCAAACACCCGCTGTGGCCTAGCGGAGCGCTGCAGCCTCCACTCAGCTACAGAGCTCCCTGAGCGAGCAGCGGACTTTTTTCTCAGACAATTACCACGATTTTATTTCACCGGAGGCGAAGGCAGCAACATAAAAGACTGATGGAAATATACTGTACATAACAGAAGAGAAGGTAAGCCCACTAAACTGGTATGCAGCCGCCAGCATTGCATATGACAGTCAGTAGACAGAGTAAACACGATTCTGCCTGACCAATCAGTCGTCAACAATGTTTTCACGTCACCGTATAAACCCGGGTTCACAGAATAGAACCACGACGAGGCAGGTACTAAAAGTAGCACGACTCGACCCCAATACAACCAGGGCTGGGATAGTTTTTAGTGGTGGAATGAGACCATTTATCGAGTCGAGCGGAGCGGGATCGCGCTACTATCTGCGGTGGAAATGAGCCATTAGTTCACAAAGGAACTTCAGAGATTTGAAGAAGAAAACCGATGTTTACGGTCAGTTTGCGTTTTCTACATCTAAAGATTTGAGACATTGTACAGTTTGGTAGATTAACATTTGTCTGCTTTTCATTAAATAGAGAGGAAGTTGACTCACTGAACACCAAAATCCATGACAAATATGAAGAAACTGAGAACCTGCAGAAGAACATTGAAGAAAGAGTAAGTATGTCAATCAGCACTTGTTGCTAATACTATTACAAACGCAATGTGCTCTTGCTAAATGTTGAGTCTCATGTGCTTCTTTTCCTTTCTAATGTGAGCACTTGCAGGAGCAAATCAGACAAAAAGAAGAATTGGAAGCAAAGGTGATAAAAAAATGAATAAGATGCTTTTATTATATTGTTATTATTATTAGATATTTTCTAGAACTAATAAAGCGTTTGCTTTTTAGCTGTCCAAGCTCAAGGAGGAATGCCAAAAAGAGGTGTGTAGTGGCTATGAAACTAAAGATACACACTACATACAATGACATTGTTATTTATTTCGGCAACTGTTCTCTTGTGTATTTTCAGAACAAAACACTTAAGAAATAGCAAAAGAGACTGCGAAATCCAGTCAACTTGATACTGTCGTATAGTAATGATTCCCCTCCCCTCCAATTCTCAAATCTTCACAATGATACTATTTACTTGCGTACCTCCAGGCAAATCCAATGCAAATGCCTGCTTTTGTTTGGTTGTTTTTACTTTAGTCAAGTCAAGTCAAGTCAAAGTTTCTTTATAAAGCACATTTACACAACCACAGTTGACCAAAGTGCTGGACAGGTTGCACACATCAAAAAGGAACAACAGTTAATAACAATAGAAATCGTAAAAGAGCAATAAACATAGTAAAGGAATTGGCACAACAAAATATAAAAGTAAATTCAGGAGTGTCAGAGCTCAGCTCGAATCGAACGCTAACGAGAAGAGATCAACAATCTCAAAGAGGAGTCCCATAACTATAAAAGACTGAGTGAGGAGGAACATCAAAAATTGCTTGAGGATCTTGGGTCCAAATCAACCTTTGCAGCAGAGCTTCAGGATGAGGTTACTGTCATAATAGAATGTTCTTTTGGCACACACACACACACACACACACACACACACACACACACACACACACACACACACACACACACATAGACAAACTCAATCATATTTTCATATACTGTAGGTACAAAAGCTCAGAAGTACAGCTGCAGAGGCCAACAAGAATAAGGAGGATGCAGAACTGAAGTGTCAGCACAAGATAGCCGACATGGTTGCATTGATGGAAAAACACAAGGTAAGGTCGTCAGGTTATCTGGAAATACTCTTTAATAGCATGGCTGTCAATCAAAACACTTGCAATGGAAGGAACTTGACTTTGTCGTTGATAGAGCCAGTGTGACCAAATGGTGGAAGAGAAGGATGCAGAGCTTAATGAGAACAAGAGAAAAGAAATTGATGCTGTTGCTAGTAGGATGTCACTGGTATGATGCTGGAAAAAAACACAACATGAACATTTTATTGAAATTAATGAATTAATACATTAAATCGGTGGTTCTCAAAGTGAGGTCTGAACCCTTGAGAGGGTTCTAGTGCAACCATTTATTTTCACTATAATTCCATCCATAAGTAACACAATGACAATGTATGACTATTTTGGTCATTGGTTTCATACACTTTCTGTAATAATAATAATACAAATAGTAAAAATCTTATCAGATGGAGGACCCTAGGACAAAATCTTATCAGATGGGGGTCCTTGACCTGAAACTTTTGAGAACCACTGCATTAAATACTAACACTGTCAACACTGAATTATTACCATCAGGAGTTGGAGCTGTCACAGAGTAAGACAGAAAATGATGGCCTGAAAAAACAGCTGAAGAAAGAGATGACAGATAAGGTGAGTCTTTCATCTAGTTGGCATCAGTTACAAATTATTTCTATTTTCTTCTGAAATAATCTCTGCTTACTACATTTTGAAAGACAATTCAGTCTTTGAGAGACAATTTTCTTTGGCTACTAGAAAAACCTGCAAAAGGAGATTAATGATTTGAAGAAAGCCATCAAAATCAGTCAACAGTCAGAAGCAAAGAACAAGCAGGTAAAATATGTATAACAGAAAATAAGAAACCACTGAATAACAGGTTTGTTATGAAAAAGAATTGTACTGCACATTCCCTGTAATTCATTTTTAAATTTTAGTCACCGGAATCAAACTGTAATGAAGCAAGATGTACAGAGACCCCGAAAGAAATGTCTATAAAGAGGCATGTATTCAACTTCAAGACCAGAAAAACTTCCAACTACAGCAAAGACCATGAGAGGTTTGCAAATACAAAGATGAATGTGAGTTAAATTTATTCTACTGAAAATGTGTTTCAAGATTTAGCAGCTGATGTCATTTCAAGCACATCCTTCATTGTTTAGATGAATTGGAAATTAAAATAATTATCGGTAGTCTGTTTATTTTGCATAAAATAGTTCTACATACACGCCTGTGGTTACATTCCCCCCCCCATTTACACCTGTTTTTTAAATGCGAACTGTATCCGGATAAGTTATCTGGGTACAGGTTGCATTTAAAAACCAGGTGTTACATGTGTGCATGTGTCCGTACACAAATGTGAGCCAGACTACCTCTAGATGTGGTCATGCAGATCACATTCTGATCATGATGCATACACCTTGCGTTAACATACGTTTCTCCTGATCCAGATAACTTATTTTTCTTTACAGATCGCATTTTAATATCAGGTATATGGTATTTTATTTTATTTTATTTTATTTTATTATGGATATGAAAATACAACACAATCCAAGGGATAGCATGTGAAAGTGCAATCACTTCCAACATGGTCCCTGTTGTTAAAAACAGGACATAGAGTACACCCAACATATAATGCACATTACAAGTCAATTAAGAGATAAACAATACAAAGAAAAAACAGTAGATATAAGTAAAAAATTTCGGGGACAAAAGACCCTCGCCAACTACTCTAGCTTACCTTCAGGAGATTCTTGCCCCCCCCCCCCCACCGTGTAGAGGAATGTACTTCTCCCCACCTTGCTTTTTAGGTTAGGTAGTTTCAAATCTGTTACACTAGCTCTCATATTCCGACCATGAGCATCCCGTACAAATTGAAAATACTTTGTAAAATAGCTTGGTCAGTGGTCATGTAGAATTGTATGGACCATGAAGAGTTTTAGCTGTTGAACTCTATTTTCCACTGGGAGCCAATTCAACTCTTTAAAATGTGTGGGCTGATATGTGTTCTTGGACTGAGGCCAAGGACAACCCTCATTAATTTGTTTTGGGCTATTTGAAGCCTGTTTTTTGATATTTTAGTTAGACCACTGTACCAGGATATACAGGTATAGTCATAGTGACATTGACAATTCACCACTGGTAACCTTGCTTTTTCATAAAGTTTGATTATGACTGCTGTTATTATTGCAATTGTCTGTTTCATGCTGAAGGAACCTGAGATTCAAGTTTTCAAAACCCCAACATGGAACATTCCCATCACAGCTGGAGCACCATCAAAGATGAAGGTAAAAACAAATTAGTATTTTATATTCACTCTGCTTTTATCCTCTTTTTTTTTTTTTTACCAGAATCCCAAGGTATTACCATTCATATACAATTAAGGGGCGTTTGGGTAGTGTGTAGAGGTAAAAGCACTCACCTAAAAGGTTGTAGCACTCGCCTAAAGGTCGCCTAAAAGGAGGTAAAAGCACTCCGGGTCCAATTCATGGTAGCCGTTCTTACAGACACAAATGGCCATGTCTGCGGGTGGAAAGCGATGGGGTATGAGTCCTGGCCACTGCACTAGCGCCTCATCTGATTGGTCAGACCCAGGGCACATGTTCAGGGGGGAGGGGAACTGGGGGGAATAGCGTGATCTTCCCAGGCGCTACGTCCTGCCAGTGTAACTCCTCGCTGTAAGGGGAAAAGTGGCGCTGGTGACTGCACATGTATCGGAGAAAGCATGTGCTAGTCGACAAATCTCCCCAGATCGGCAGCGGGGGTGGAGCAATGATCGGGACAGCAGGGGGAATTGGCCCAGTACAATTGGGGAGAAAATTGGAGAAAAATTTGGAAAACACACACACACACACACACACACACACACACACACACAATCTAGAAATTTGCCTTTTTTCTCTCTTTGATCCCCCCCCCATTTTCTCCCCAATTGTACTTGGCCAATTTCCCCCTGCTGCTCCGGTCACTGCCGCTCCCCGTCTGCCGATCTGAGGGGAGTCGTAGACTAGCACCATGCTTCCTCCGACACATGCGCAGTTGCCAGTCGCTTCTTTTCACCTGACAGCGGGGAGCTTCACTGGCAGGACGTAGCACGTGGGAGGATCACGCTATTCCCACCAGTTCCCTTCCGCCCCGAACAGGCGCCCTGGCCGACCAGAGGAGGCGCTAGTACATCGACCAGGACACATACCCTCAATCCGACTTCCCACCCGCAGACACAGCCAATCGTGCCTGTATGGATGCCCTACCAAGCCGGCGGTATCACAGGGGTGTGAACCTGCAACCCTCGTGTTGGTGTGCAGGGAATGTACCGCTACACTACGCGGACGCCCCAGAAATTTGCTTTTAAACACAAATTTTAAAGTAGAGGTGAACCTAATTCATATAGATATGCAGCAGTATTTGTGTGTGTGTTGTATGAGTGTATGAATTAGAGGCTGACATTTTTTTGAGAGTCCCGGGATTCCCGTGGGATGGGAGTCATTTTCACTATTCATCACGTGATTGGGACGGTCCAGGAGAAAAATTCAACGGGAGCGGGCTGGAGTGGGAATGATGACAACAATAGACCAGTTTGTTTTTATACTGTATATAAATATGCACATGCAGTTCTAATATGAAGAAACATTCTTATTTGATTTCCCCTGGCTGCTCTGGTTACTGGTTGGTTTCAGGCAGAGGCATCCCGCTGTGTCACACCTGACCGTGCATGCATGATGTGTGGAGAAAAATGGGAGTGGGATGGGACAGGAGTCATTCTACTATGCATCTTCTAGTATGCATGTGTGTATGGGATGTGTATTACAGTGCATTGACACTAAGAAGTGTTACTTTCATTTTGTGTCTCTATGTTGCAAAGTGTGCATCAACTCGATACACATATCACTTTAGCCTATTAGTGCATGAAACTATTCAGTTGCCAGCAGACAAGGTTGGTTAACAATGCCATAGCTTCACAAGATTGTTACTAAGTGTAAATGACATGTTATGTCTTCTGTGCCAAAGGAAACTGACACTGAAGCCATCAAATCTCCATCTGGAACACCAAAAACCAAGGTACAAAACAATGTTTTCCTAAAGTGAATGTTTACTATTTAACCTATGATTTAGAGACCATTATACAAATGTTTTCAGTGTTCCATGTGATGTTGTATGTTGTACAGCACTGACAACTAATAACTCTGATTTACACTGTTTGCCTTTTGTATAAGGACATTAAGAAAGACCTGAAACCCCCATCTAGGAGTAGCACAAATAGGGTTGGAGCAACACAAAAGATCAAGATAAAATCAGATCATTCAGATATTTCCCAAAATGCTCCTGATTGATTTAGTTATCTTTTTCTATTTACTCTTTCAATTCCCTTACAGTCCTATAGAATAAGGACACCCCCTTTGACTGAAAAATCAGCACCTTGTTGGAAGGGCGTCATGGAGCTTGACCCCGAGTCTGACAGCTCTGAAGAAAATGATCTCCTGGTGAGTAGTACTTAAGGAGTTCACCCACAACAGCCAGATCCTTGTCAACTTTTATCGCTGTATTATTGAGAGCATTCTCACTAGTTCCTTCACTGTATGGTTTGGTAACCTTACTGTTAAGGAGCGAAAATCTTTAAATAGGGTAGTGCGCCTTGCCCGCAAGATAACTGGTGTCAACCTGCCGGCACTAGAAGAGCTCTATAGCTCCAGACTTCTGTCCCGGGCCTCCAGCATTATCAGGGACCCTGCAGGTCACCCGGCCGCCAGTCTTTTTGAGTTACTCCCTTTGGGTAGACGCTACCGCTCCATTAAATGCTCCACCACTCGCTTTGCGAGAAGCTTTTACCCGAGTGCTGTGCGTAGTTTGAATGATCACAAATCTAAACGGCAGATCTCTGTTGTCTAGACCACCTAGACACACCTAGACCTTTATTTTTTCTGTTATTTTCTTTTGTATAAGATGTCTTATACTGGTCTTCTCATGCAATTAATCCTTGCTTAGGCACTTTACTACTGTGCACTTTATGTCTGACTGTGCACTTTGTTTGCTCCTGCACTTTAATAAGTGAGCTGGATGACTCGGGCCTTTATCCACAGATGTACCTGTCTCCTTTTATTATTTTATTGTTTTATTCTCTTATTTTATCTTATTTACTTTTTAAACCTTTTTACTGTCTGTCTATTTATATGCTATGTTATGTTGTCATGACTTGTCATATTTGTGTCTATGTTTTAAGCTCTTGCACCCCAATTCCAATGTAGTTTCGACTGCAAATGGTAAATAAACTGACTCTGACTCTGACTCTGACTCTGTAGACTTATCATTTATCAACTACTGTACTTTTATGGCCGAGGTTTACCCAGTTCATGTAGGGAACTTTGATTGATCAATGTGTGTAATGTTGGCAGAATAACTGATTTGATCTTGTGTTCCTCTTCATGATAGACCTTTGGAGATGCACCTGAATGCAGTTTTTCTGCTCCATACCGCAAACCCAACATACCCAAAAAGGTAATATGAGCTTATTCGTCTAATATTATAATGTTGTTGCAAGATGGTCAGAGTGTGAAGAAGTTAGCCACGAGCATACTTATTTCTATCAAGTAATAATTGACATTGAAAAATTGGATCAACATTTCTTTAGATCCAGAGCCCTGTCATTCAGGAATCAGCAGGGAACTCCTTGAAGCTGGCTGCCATGAAAAGGATGAGAGATGCCGGTTGGACTGCTGTTACTGGCACTAAGAAAAAGAAGAAGAAGGTTAATGAAAAGATCTTTGCATAGATAGTATAGGGTTAGGGTTAAGGTTAGGTTAGGTTAGGCGCTAGTACATTGACCAGGACACACACCCTCAATCCGACTTCCCACCCGCAGACACAGCCAATCGTGCCTGTATGGACGCCTGACCAAGCCGGCGGTATCACAGGGGTGCGAACCTGCAACCCTCGTGTTGGTGTGCAGGGAATGTACCGCTACACTACGCGGACGCCCCAGAAATTTGCTTTTAAACACAAATTTTAAAGTAGAGGTGAACCTAATTCATATAGATATGCAGCAGTATTTGTGTGTGTGTTGTATGAGTGTATGAATTAGAGGCTGACATTTTTTTGAGAGTCCCGGGATTCCCGTGGGATGGGAGTCATTTTCACTATTCATCACATGATTGGGACGGTCCAGGAGAAAAATTCAACGGGAGCGGGCTGGAGTGGGAATGATGACAACAATAGACCAGTTTGTTTTTATACTGTATATAAATATGCACATGCAGTTCTAATATGAAGAAACATTCTTATTTGATTTCCCCTGGCTGCTCTGGTTACTGGTTGGTTTCAGGCAGAGGCATCCCGCTGTGTCACACCTGACCGTGCATGCATGATGTGTGGAGAAAAATGGGAGTGGGATGGGACAGGAGTCATTCTACTATGCATCTTCTAGTATGCATGTGTGTATGGGATGTGTATTACAGTGCATTGACACTAAGAAGTGTTACTCTCATTTTGTGTCTCTATGTTGCAAAGTGTGCATCAACTCGATACACATATCACTTTAGCCTATTAGTGCATGAAACTATTCAGTTGCCAGCAGACAAGGTTGGTTAACAATGCCATAGCTTCAAAAGATTGTTACTAAGTGTAAATGACATGTTATGTCTTCTGTGCCAAAGGAAACTGACACTGAAGCCATCAAAACTCCATCTGGAACACCAAAAACCAAGGTACAAAACCATGTTTTCCTAAAGTGAATGTTTACTATTTAACCTATGATTTAGAGACCATTATACAAATGTTTTCAGTGTTCCATGTGATGTTGTATGTTGTACAGCACTGACAACTAATAACTCTGATTTACACTGTTTGCCTTTTGTATAAGGACATTAAGAAAGACCTGAAACCCCCATCTAGGAGTAGCACAAATAGGGTTGGAGCAACACGAAAGATCAAGGTAAAATCAGATCATTCAGATATTTCCCAAAGTGCTCCTGATTGATTTAGTTATCTTTTTCTATTTACTCTTTCAATTCCCTTACAGTCCTATAGAATAAGGACACCCTCTTTGACTGAAAAATCAGCACCTTGGTGGAAGGGCGTCATGGAGCTTGACCCCGAGTCTGACAGCTCTGAAGAAAATGATCTCCTGGTGAGTAGTACTGTACTTTTATGGCCGAGGTTTACCCAGTTCATGTAGGGAACTTTGATTGATCAATGTGTGTAATGTTGGCAGAATAACTGATTTGATCTTGTGTTCCTCTTCATGATAGACCTTTGGAGATGCACCTGAATGCAGTTTTTCTGCTCCATACCGCAAACCCAACATACCCAAAAAAGTAATATGAGCTTATTCGTCTAATATTATAATGTTGTTGCAAGATGGTCAGAGTGTGAAGAAGTTAGCCACGAGCATACCTATTTCTATCAAGTAATAATTTACATTGAAAAATTGGATCAACATTTCTTTAGATCCAGAGCCCTGTCATTCAGGAATCAGCAGGGAACTCCTTGAAGCTGGCTGCCATGAAAAGGATGAGAGATGCCGGTTGGACTGCTGTTACTGGCACTAAGAAAAAGAAGAAGAAGGTTAATGAAAAGATCTTTGCATAGATAGTATAGGGTTAGGGTTAAGGTTAGGTTAGGTTAGGCGCTAGTACATTGACCAGGACACACACCCTCAATCCGACTTCCCACCCGCAGACACAGCCAATCGTGCCTGTATGGACGCCCGACCAAGCCGGCGGTATCACAGGGGTGCGAACCTGCAACCCTCGTGTTGGTGTGCAGGGAATGTACCGCTACACTACGCGGACGCCCCAGAAATTTGCTTTTAAACACAAATTTTAAAGTAGAGGTGAACCTAATTCATATAGATATGCAGCAGTATTTGTGTGTGTGTTGTATGAGTGTATGAATTAGAGGCTGACATTTTTTTGAGAGTCCCGGGATTCCCGTGGGATGGGAGTCATTTTCACTATTCATCACGTGATTGGGACGGTCCAGGAGAAAAATTCAACGGGAGCGGGCTGGAGTGGGAATGATGACAACAATAGACCCGTTTGTTTTTATACTGTATATAAATATGCACATGCAGTTCTAATATGAAGAAACATTCTTATTTGATTTCCCCTGGCTGCTCTGGTTACTGGTTGGTTTCAGGCAGAGGCATCCCGCTGTGTCACACCTGACTGTGCATGCATGATGTGTGGAGAAAAATGGGAGTGGGATGGGACAGGAGTCATTCTACTATGCATCTTCTAGTATGCATGTGTGTATGGGATGTGTATTACAGTGCATTGACACTAAGAAGTGTTACTCTCATTTTGTGTCTCTATGTTGCAAAGTGTGCATCAACTCGATACACATATCACTTTAGCCTATTAGTGCATGAAACGATTCAGTTGCCAGCAGACAAGGTTGGTTAACAATGCCATAGCTTCACAAGATTGTTACTAAAGCCGTTTTCACACATGCGTACAGGAACATTGCCTGTAAAACGGCTATTTCCCGGAATTTCCCTTCACACCTGAGGGAGCACATGTGTAAAAACAGCCGTGAAAGAAGCGGCACTGCAGAGCAGGTGGGGGGCGGAGGAGAGTGGGCTGGGGTCATGACGTATAAACTGTGCTGCAAGGGGCCAGAGGCAGTCAGAAAAACAAACAAACATGGAGCCGGCGTCCACTCTTTTGATTATTTGAATATTGCTGACGCGCTTTTTCGTAGACAGCGACGTAGACAAATGAAGGCGAAGATGGAAAGGGATATACGTGCGAACAGAAACAGATTCATGTTTGCATTCTTCTTCGCTAAACATCGTGCAGAATATGAAGATAGACTAAACCGGGGAGAGATAATGACAGTGTTAAATACCTCTGCGCTGCTGCGTGAGACTAGAGCCGTCTGGAAGTGAGAGAGACCAGGAGGGAATTTATTTTGGGAAGATGCTCTGAACAATTTTGACGACGTGGAATGGAAGCGTCATTTTCGCATGTCCCGGTGTACGTTCGACTACCTGCTGAGTCTGGTCCGACCTGCACTAACACGCAAGATCACCCGGTGGCGAAAACCACTGGAAGCGCGTTTGCGACTGGCAATAGTGCTTTGGTGGTACGCAACACCAGGGGAATATCGAACAATCAGCTGTGTATTTGGTGTTGGACTGTCTACTGTGTGCTGCCTGGTCCTCAAAGTCACATCCGCTCTAATGAAGAACCTCTACAAGCGCTTCATTTCCCTGCCGAAGGGGGAAAAGCTGCAGAAGACCCTGGATGGATTCGCAGAACGAGGTTATCCCATGTGTGCAGGTGCCATAGATGGAAGCCACATTCCCATCATCGCTCCAAGGGAGGATCCAGCATCTTACTTCAACAGAAAAGGCTGGCATTCCATTGTACTGCAAAGGGTTGTTGACCACACTTTCCGGTAAGATCTTCTATTCATAAGTATTGATTGAAGTATTGATTGGTTACTGTACTACTCTGTTGCAGGAGTTAGACATTAAAGTCCCTGGAAACCAGAAATATTTTTTTATTATTTAGCATTTTGAGTTCATCACATCACAGGAACCTATGTTAATAAGCCACCAGCCAAATTTGAACGATGATGAACGTCGCAAAGTAGCCTATATAAATTTAGGTTTGACAGTCATGGCAAAAGTCATGAGAATTAGATTTTAGAGTGTATTTTCTCCCGCGGACTGTGTGGGCGTGTCCCCTCTGCAGCAGGTCTCCTCCAAGAGAGAGAGAGAGAGAAGGAAAGAGAGATGGATGTGTGTGTGTGTGTGTGTGTGTGTGTTCGCGCGTTGCTCGGCGCATAGCCTACTGACAGAGGAAGAGACCTCTGCCGCTGCGAGTGCACAGCGCTACTGTGTGTGTGTCAGTGTGTGTGTGTGCGCACGTGCGAAAATCATACAGAAAAGTGGTGTAATTTGTCTCTGTATGATGTGTAGTTCAAAAGTTATGACCCTTATCCATTTTCATCAGACATCGCAATATGCCCGCAAAGATGGCCGCCAAACGGACCCATGGGACACTATTTCAACGGGGTAACAACAAAATTTGTTTATTAGACACCTTGAGGAGTACAAAAATCTATGTTAGAAAAATATATCTTTCGGGTGCGCGGGGACCCCCCGTTCCTACTAGAATACTGGATATGTGAGCGAGCTGACTGGTCGTGTGTGGAGCTAGCAGCGAAGCTACCGCTAGGAGCTGTATGTGAAGCCAAGAATAAAAGCCTGTACCAATGATAAGTCTCCGGTTCCTTGGGCGAATACCTGATTCGCTACAATATATATGTGTGTGTGTATAGAGGGGAGAGGGGGAGAGAAAACATCAATTTCTATGAACAGGTGGAATATGCAACATTTTACTGATGCTGGTTGTTTGGTTCAGCTTCACAGATATATACGTGGGCTGGCCTGGGCGAACACACGACGCAAGAGTGCTTCTCAACTCTCCTATCTTCCAGATGGCTGAAGGAAACGACGGTTATTTGTTCCCCCGTGAGGTTAGTAGCACCAACAAATTTTATTTTCCACCACACACCTGTGTGTTCCCAAAATGTAGCAGCTAGCACAATCCTAATCTGTTATCTATTTTTCTGCACAGAAATCCGTAGATGTGGATGGTGTGGAGGTGCCCGTACATCTAATTGGAGACGCAGCGTACCCTCTGAAGAAGTGGTTCATGAAAGGCTTCACCCATCACCATCGCCTGACTCCCGAACAGGACAACTTCAACTTCCATTTAAGATCTGCTCCAATGGCGGTTGAAAATGCCTTTGGACGCTTAAAGGGCCGTTGGAGGTGCCTTGCCAAGCGCAATGATGTGCTGCTTTCGTCGATGCCAAACATTGTTGGGGCTTGTTGCATTCTGCACAATATTTGTGAGGTTAGCAAAGACAATTTTCTAGCCGAGTGGAACATGCCACACATTGAGGGTCCAGACCGCCAACAAGAGCTCGAAGCAGATGTCTTACAACCACCCCCCCGGGCAGCTGCCACGCAAAGCATCCGAGAAGCAATGATGACCCTTATCGCGCCACCCAGGGCCAGAAATTTATTTCTTAAATAACTCATGCAGGCAGCGAGCTGTGTATTGTGTAGGCCTAAACTTTTTTGTCTTCTGTGCCCCTTGAGCTGTTTTGCCATGCCAATAGTAGTCTACCCCTTCACTCATGCGTGTTGATTCTGCTAAATTTGTTCTACAATTATTCAGGAGCACAAATATAGTTTTTTTTAAAGTATGAGCAAAATGGTCATTCTTCTACAGTCTGTGATTGTGTTATGTAGAAATGTTTTGAAGTTTTGGCATCATGAGCTAACAACTCACACTGACGGCCGGTGTTTTTATTGCTTTTCTATATTTCTTTTATATTGTCTGTAGATTTTAGATGCTGCGATTTTTAAATAAAGTTTCTACTGCAGTCTGCCTTACTGTTTTGTTATCACAGCTGTTGTGTATCAAGCCAGACTCCACATGGATGGGTCGAGGTGCCTTCCTTCCTGTTAACACAAAAGATGTGTTTGCAATGTAAATCTGGCTCGTCCGATTGTACGACCAACATCAAATACATTGTACACTGCCATTGTGTTTCAAGCAAGACCCATCCACATGGATGGAGTCAAGGTGAATAGTCGTGTCTGCCGTCCTCCCCACACAAAAGACGTGTTTGCAATGTAAATCTGGCTCGTCCGTCCAACTGTACACTGCCATTGTGTTCCAAGCAAGAGCCATCCACACGGATGGAGTCAAGGTGAATAGTCAGGTCTCCCTTCCTCCCCACACAAAAGAAGTGTATGCGACATGTAAATCTCGCCCGTCCCACTGAACGACGAACATCACCATACAGCGTACACTGCAATTGTATAGTTGACATAACCACCAGGACCTTGAGTTCGTATTTCGTTCCCTTCCATGTCTCAAGTTTTGGAATGACAATAAATATCCTTGAACCTTGAAACCAATTTTAAAACAATACCACGGCCAATATTAGCCTACTGTCTTTAAAAGGCTGTGGTGGGCAATTTTTTTAAAGCTAGCTTGATTCCACATTTGCCATATGAAACTAGAAGTCCTACTTTAGATGTAGTCTAAATAATAGAATGTAATTCCACATAACATCAATCTCACTCATTGCTGTACAATACCATACCAATTTTAAAACAATTTTAAAGCTAAATATCACGGCCAATATTCGTCTTTAAAAGGCTGTGATGGGCTACTTTTTAAAGCTAGCATGTAATGTAAAAAGCTAGAATGGAGATACAGTGACATGTTTGGTTTGGTTTTTAATAAAAGATCAGGCACACGTCACACGATCACAGCACGTCTAGATATAAAAAGGTTGATGAAAAATAAAGTACGAGTGCAAATATAAAACAGTGCAAAACCATCGCCAGGAAGGAGCCATTCACTTGGCGGTGGGGCAAGATAGGGCACACAACACATCTACTTGTGGATAAAATCACAGCACGTCTAGATATAAAAATGTTAATGAAAAATAAAGTACAACAAATGTCTGTTTAAAAAAAGTGTAAAAACAGTGCAAAGCACTGGAACCATCGCAATGGCTATTTGGTTGACGACTCCAGTTGGGTGTAGCTCGGGGACTCTTGATCCCTGTGGTCGCCTGCTCCTGCGTGGCGATCCCATGTGTGGCGTGGTTGACGTTCCTGGTCCCAGGAACCTCTGCGGTGGGGCTGCCATGCACCTGCCGGCGTCTGCTGGAGCTGGGGCATGAACTCCCGGAGCAGTCCCCGTAGAACGGCGGCGTCCGCTGCCCGGGAACGCTCTTCGTCCGCGACCGCCGCTCTCCTAATTCGGGCCTCACTATCAGCCAACTGCTGAACCATATCTTCCTTCGCCGATGTCCACCAACGCTGTTGATGAATGAAACGAAATAATGTTAAAATACATAATGAGAAAGAAGCCTATAGACCTGTGTTTCCCAACCAGGGGTACATGTGCACTTGAGCAGCTTGCAGGGGGTACATGGAAAGGTCAGGGATGACATTATTTCCAAAATGATTTAAAAATATATATTTAAAGTCATTTCATAAGCCCTTTGCTAAAATAGTAAGTGCAACTGTATCAACTGTTACAATACTCTGTGAAGTGGTCTCGTTCATGTCAAAAACTGATGACTTTTTCAATCATAAACTGTTCATTCATTTAATAAACAGTTGTGTTAGATAGTAACAGATAGTTTAATAATAGAATCATCAACATGCATGAGGGGGTACTATTGGCATGGCGAAACAGCTCAAGGGGTACATATGGCAGAAAAAAGGTTGGCCCAGCTCACAGGCTCTAGTATCTGCCTGCTTACTTGCATGTAGGCTACAGTTTAACAATCGCGTGTTTGCTAACATGACTAACAATCGTTAATAATAATAATAATAATAATAATAATAATAATAATAATAATAATAATAACTTTAATTTATATAGCGCCTTTCGTAGAACCCAAGGTGGATTCACAAGAGTAGGGTACAGACAGGGGAGAGAGGGGGAGAAAACATCCTTAGTTTGCTACAGGTAATGTAATATACACTGGTACCTGTGACCGTTCTTCCGCAGCATGGTGCAGTCTCTCAACCCGGTCCATCATTGCAATCATCCATTCAGAGTGTGTAATATTCTTCTTCCTCTTCCTCACCAGTGGTGTACTACACCGCGACGCTGCACAAAAACAACAACAAAAGTCGCCATTAGAAACAGTTGCGGAGCCAGCTCATGAGCCAGCTAGTCTGTCAGCATCGTTACAACAAGAAGGGCACCACGGCATAAGTTAAGCAGTGGTTATCGAGACAGCTAGCATAAATAATAATATAATACACAATAAATAAGCGTAACAAAAAAGGTGCCAAACACGCTTACCTCCAATGCCAGATACATCGATATCTCCGCCGTTCAGCGACATGTCTGTCTCTTCTGCCTCTACCGCTGGAAGAGGCATTTTCGTTCGTCTTTAGGCAAGGCCAGGGAATTGAAAACAAGTGATTCGATCCAATGATCAGGCGCAACAGGTAGCCGGCCGGTACAGGTGTTATGCCGAGAAATGCCCCCCCGGCGAGAATGCCCCCCCTGCTCGCGGGGGCGCGCAAAGTTTCCTCCTGGATTCGAACCACAAATCCTCGGTTTACGAGACAAGCGCAAAATTCAACACCACGACGTTCAAACCGAGCTCTCTACCGTATGAGCTATACTTTTCCTTGAATTACATGGGGGCCGCGCACATATATACTCTATCTCGCACACAACTTGTAGACTACACGATTGTTAATCGGGAGGACAGGTTATTTTATGTGATGTGTACAAGACTATAATATTATGTAACAGACTAAAATTATGTTGCAGACCAGTGCAGACTTGCTTTGGTCTAGTCAGTCACAGCTAGCTAGCGACGAAGTAGGCTACTTGTGCATCATGCATGCGCGGTGCTGCATTTTATAGTATTGCGCTAAACTATTAACCATATGTGTCCTGGAAGCGTTTTGCTGGCACCACATAGCCTATATAGTCCCATATTTATGATATTTCATTCAGGAAATTTAACAGGGGGGGGGCAATACTGCTGCGGAGATACCTTCCCCCCCTGCTAAGGCCAGGTGACTGTTGCCTCTATGAAATTCTCAATGTCACTCACAGACAGCCATAAATATCAGCTGGTAACTGGGTTTCACCCTATAGTCTCTGAAAGGAAATTTAACAGGGGGGGCAATACTGCTGCCGAGATACCCCCCCCCCCCCCCCCCCCCCCCCCCCCCCCCGCTAAGGCCAGGTGACTGTTGCCTCTATGAAATTCTCAATGTCACTCACAGACAGCCATACATATCAGCTGGTAACTGGGTTTCACCCTATAGTCTCTGAAAGGAAATTTAACAGGGGGGGCAATACTGCTGCCGAGATACCCCCCCCCCCCTGCTAAGGCCAGGTGACTGTTGCCTCTATGAAATTCTCAATGTCACTCACAGACAGCCATAAATATCAGCTGGTAACTGGGTTTCACCCTATAGTCTCTGAAAGGAAATTTAACAGGGGGGGGGGGGGGGGGGGGGGCAATACTGCTGCCGAGATACCCCCCCCCCCCTGCTAAGGCCAGGTGACTGTTGCCTCTATGAAATTCTCAATGTCACTCACAGACAGCCATACATATCAGCTGGTAACTGGGTTTCACCCTATAGTCTCTGAAAGGAAATTTAACAGGGGGGTCAATACTGCTGCCGAGATACCCCCCCCCCCTGCTAAGGCCAGGTGACTGTTGCCTCTATGAAATTAGATTAGAAACTAGATTAATGAATGAGCGAATGAATGACCTTTTGAACAGAGACTATAGGGTGAAACCCAGTTACCAGCTGATATTTATGGCTGTCTGAGTGACATTGAGAATTTCATAGAGGCAACAGTCACCTGGCCTTAGCAGGGGGGGAAGGGGGTATCTCGGCAGCAGTATTGCCCCCCCCTGTTAAATTTCCTTTCAGAGACTATAGGGTGAAACCCAGTTACCAGCTGATATGTATGGCTGTCTGTGAGTGACATTGAGAATTTCATAGAGGCAACAGTCACCTGGCCTTAGCCGGGGGGGGGGGTATCTCGGCAGCAGTATTGCCCCCCCCCCCCCTGTTAAATTTCCTTTCAGAGACTATAGGGTTAAACCCAGTTACCAGCTGATATTTATGACTGTTTTTGAGTGACATTGAGAATTTCATAGAGGCAACAGTCACCTGGCCTTAGCAGGGGGGGGGGGGGGGTATCTCGGCAGCAGTATTGCCCCCCCCCCCTGTTAAATTTCCTTTCAGAGACTATAGGGTGAAACCCAGTTACCAGCTGATATTTATGGCTGTCTGTGAGTGACATTGAGAATTTCATAGAGGCAACAGTCACCTGGCCTTAGCAGGGGGGGGGGGGTATCTCGGCAGCAGTATTGCCCCCCCCCCTGTTAAATTTCCTTTCAGAGACTATAGGGTGAAACCCAGTTACCAGCTGATATGTATGGCTGTCTGTGAGTGACATTGAGAATTTCATAGAGGCAACAGTCACCTGGCCTTAGCAGGGGGGGGGGGGGGGGTATCTCGGCAGCAGTATTGCCCCCCCCCTGTTAAATTTCCTTTCAGAGACTATAGGGTGAAACCCAGTTACCAGCTGATATGTATGGCTGTCTGTGAGTGACATTGAGAATTTCATAGAGGCAACAGTCACCTGGCCTTAGCAGGGGGGGGGGGGGGTATCTCGGCAGCAGCAGAAACCACCCTGCCGAATATTGCCCCCCCTGTTAAATTTCCTTTCAGAGACTATAGGGTGAAACCCAGTTACCAGCTGATATGTATGGCTGTCTGTGAGTGACATTGAGAATTTCATAGAGGCAACAGTCACCTGGCCTTAGCGGGGGGGGGGGGGGGGGGGGTATCTCGGCAGCAGTATTGCCCCCCCCCCCTGTTAAATTTCCTTTCAGAGACTATAGGGTGAAACCCAGTTACCAGCTGATATGTATGGCTGTCTGTGAGTGACATTGAGAATTTCATAGAGCCAACAGTCACCTGGCCTTAGCAGGGGGGGGGGGGTATCTCGGCAGCAGTATTGCCCCCCCCCTGTTAAATTTCCTGAATGAAATATCATAAATATGGGACCAGGGCCGTAGCTAGCTATGAGGACGGGGAGGTCCGGACCTCCCCTAATATTTCAGAGATTTTTTTTTTTTTTTTTTTTTTTTTATAAAACAATCTGCATGGAAAAGCATGAAAAACACGGGATCGCTTTTATTTTGAAACGAAAGGCAGGTCAGGCAGGAAGTCATCTGACGCCGCGTCCGCGGTAACTTGATTCCGAGAGAGCAGCAGCATGGTGGTGAGTGATGACTGTCTGTCTGCCTGGCAAGATAATTGAAGGTGAGCGACCTGCGAGACAGTGAGCGAAGTGAACGACAGACAGTGAGTGACACTGACAGATTTTTTAGCAACAACCAAGAAAGTAAGTGTCTAGTCTGTCTCTTAAGTAATGTTACCTGTGTGACACGTTGGGATGCTACTGGCTAATCATGCATGATGCCAATTGCCAAGCTCCCGAAGTCAGGTATGCAGGTGGCTATATGCATGGTTTCAGTTTCATGACCCAATAAGTAACAAAAAGAGGTGGTGTAAAGTTAAAAACAACATAATATATTTTATTTTATTTTTCAATCGTTCCTATCAGGAATAAATAAATGTCCCTCTGTATGTTTTTTTTATTATCGATGATGACTTTGTGTGTTGTGTACGGCTTGGGTTGTGTACCTGTGTTTGTAGGTGTCATTTTGATATGAATTTGGCTAAAACAGTTTGTGTTTGTTAGTTACAATTATGTTGACAGGAGAGCTGAGCAGGTGGTGACATGAAAGAGAATATACTGAATAATGACATCACAACAGTATAATCCTAATGTTGATTTAAAATGATATATTACTCTAAATATGGCTTAAAAAGGGGGGGAAAAAACCTCAAAAAATTTTCGGCGGCGCCCTAACGGGCACCGCCGAATCCGCCTCCCCTTGCTGGACCTCCCCTATTTCGGAACTCTGGCTACGGCCCTGTATGGGACTATATAGGCTATGTGGTGCCAGCAAAACGCTTCCAGGACACATATGGTTAATAGTTTAGCAATACTATAAAATGCAGCACCGCGCATGCATGATGCACAAGTAGCCTACTTAGTCGCTAGCTAGCTGTGACTGACTAGACCAAAGCAAGTCTGCACTGGTCTGCAACATAATTTTAGTCTGTTACATAATATTATAGTCTTGTACACATCACATAAAATAACCTGTCCTCCCGATTAACAATTGTGTAGTCTACAAGTTGTGTGCGAGATAGAGTATATATGTGCGCGGCCCCCATATAATTCAAGGAAAAGTATAGCTCATACGGTAGAGAGCTCGGTTTGAACTTTGTGGTGTTGAATTTTGCGCTTGTCTCGTAAACCGAGGATTTGTGGTTCGAATCCAGGAGGAAACTTTGCGCGCCCCCGCGAGCAGGGAGGGCATTCTCGCCGGGGGGGCATTTCTCGGCATAACACCGGCGGCTGCCGCTACCCCCGTCGCACCACAGCCACGTCATCAAGACCACGCCCTGTGGCGCCGGGATTGGCCATGAGCAACACTGGAGAAGAGTTCCGACATCTCCATTCACTCCAATGGACCAGTTTTTTTCCAGGAAGTAGAAAGTGGAACTCTTCAGTAAAAAAAGCAGCACTGTCAAGTTGCATCAAAATAGACAGTGTTGTACTTTGAAAGGGTTTTTCATCCCTTGAAATTAATCAAATTGTACATTATCGGCTTTATTTTAGCATGCAAAAGTAGCGCGAGACCCATTCCTGGCTGTTCATTGGCTAATGATTCTTGCATTTTGGTCCTCCGCTGACGCCAGTCTCTGGAGTAGTGTCCTCCTGTGAGAAGCAACAACACCAAGCGAGGCTGCAATGAGGATATTGAAAGACAATCCTACATCGCACCAAAGCATACAATGTATTTTAATGTTATTTGACTTTCTGACCACCCGCCTCAGTGCTTATGAGGCCAGAATAACAGATGCTGCCCTTGGCCATTGGGAAGGCTAACCCTTTACTTTTGGTTTTATTTATTGTGTATGATTCAACTTTTTATCTATGATTTAATATTATTGCATGTTTTTGTAGATTGTTGGGACTTCATTGGCCTGGAACAAACGGCTGGCCTGGGGGGGGGGCAGGTCTGGGCCAAATTGTATTTTTAATTTTTATATTTTTCATTTGCAGGTTAAACTGTCAGCTGAGCTCTGTTATTGAAGCTTTGGCTAAAGGCCTGAATTTTACAATGATATTTTGAAATAAATGTTTAAAAATCGATTGTGTGTTAAAAGCTTGTGTTGGGGTTATTAGGCTACAGTAATTTATTTTCAATGTCCGCTATCAAGAGCAATTTGGTTAATAAAATCGCTGGGCTGGGCACAGTATGTCATGTGTGAGAAATGTAATGTTTGTTTGAAAAGCTTGTGTGTTACGTTTTCATTAGCGTTAATACACTAATAATTAATTTCAATGTCCGCTATCAAGAGCAATTCAGTTGGTTCATGAAATCGCTGGGCTGCGTGCCGTGCAGTGGTTGTGGTGTGGGAGATTCCAGCTGTCAAAAGAAGACAAAACACTTGCTCCTGGCCAATCCCGGGGCTTGACTGCTGTGTAGGCGGGCACAGGGCATGGTTTTTGCGTAACCTATGTGCGATTCGAAATAATGCAGAAATGACTGGACCTGTTTCACTAGCCTGGGTAAACCCATCCCCCACGTGACCTGCTCTCAGACCTGTTCTCAGTGACTGGGAACTGAGAGAGCAGGTCACGTGGTGGCTGGGTTTACCTAGGCTACTGTTTCACACTTATGTCCCCTATCGCGGCATACCGGTCTTATCACAAGGTTAGAACCCAGCTAGCAGATCATGGGCGGGCCGCCGGCGGCAAGCCGGAGACCAATTCGGCGGGCCAAATATCCGCGATGACGGGGGCGCGCTTATACCGGAAAACAACTTTCACACATGAAGGCATTACACCGCTTTCTGGTAATTTCCCGGTATAAAGCGCATGTGTGAAAATGGCTTAAGTGTAAATGACATGTTATGTCTTCTGTGCCAAAGGAAACTGACACTGAAGCCATCAAAACTCCATCTGGAACACCAAAAACCAAGGTACAAAACGATGTTTTCCTAAAGTGAATGTTTACTATTCAACCTATGATTTAGAGACCATTATACAAATGTTTTCAGTGTTCCGTGTGATGTTGTATGTTGTACAGCACTGATAACTAATAACCTAACTCTGATTTACAGTTTGCCTTTTGTATAAGGACATTAAGAAAGACCTGAAAACCCCATCTAGGAGTAGCACAAATAGGGTTGGAGCAACACGAAAGATCAAGGTAAAATCAGATCATTCAGATATTTCCCAAAATGCTCCCGATTGATTTAGTTATCTTTTTCTATTTACTCTTTCAATTCCCTTACAGTCCTATAGAATAAGGACACCCCCTTTGACTGAAAAATCAGCACCTTGGTGGAAGGGCGTCATGGAGCTTGACCCCGAGTCTGACAGCTCTGAAGAAAATTATCTCCTGGTGAGTACTGTAGTAGGCTACTGTACTTTTATGGCCGAGGTTTACCCAGTTCATGTAGGGAACTTTGATTGATCAATGTATAATGTTGGCAGAATAACTGATTTGATCTTGTGTTCCTCTTCATGATAGACCTTTGGAGATGCACCTGAATGCAGTTTTTCTGCTCCATACCGCAAACCCAACATACCACGGTGTTTTCAGCTCTGCCTATTACGACTTATTTTGCCAATTCCTCGCCTACCTTTTGCTATCTTATCTTTTCTCTGCCTGCGATATCCACATCGCTACTCAATAACTCTTCTCTCTCAATCCGCGGACATCTGAAACAACCGTTCTATCGCTAAACGTTATAGCCTAGCCGCCTGCTAGGCTAACGTAAACAAGAGCTGCTAGCCACCAGCTAGCAGCTAACGCTAAACTGTTTACAATGCCCTCGCGCTCCCCCCCGGATAATCACCATGCTACGGGACTATTCAATACGACGACGCTTAGTGGATCCGTGGAATCACGCTCTTTTCCTTCGGATGATGAAGTTTTCTTCAAGCTGCTGCCTGATACTACTTCAACACCAGCTCCCTCAGTATCCCGGGTCCTCATCGCGCAACAACTAGCCACAACATCCGAGCGACTGGTCCGGCGTCAACCTAGGCTACCAGCCTCTGCTCCCAATGGCCTCAGGTCCCCGGACTGGCCCGGACTGGTCCGGCGTCAACCTAGGCTACCAGCCTCTGCTCCCAAGGCCTCAGGTCCCCGGGCACCGCAACGGCGTGAGCTGCTTCTGGCCGCAGCACTACGACACGCTCCTGACATGGCTAACGCCAGCCATCCCCCTCCCGAATCGGGTAAGATCGATCCAACTCTTACTATCCACTCTCTCTTAGATATGATTAATCTATTAGAAAATCGTGTTTCCCAACTAGAGAACGATAAACGGCAGTCACCTAATGATAGTCTTGTTACACTTAACCAGACTGGCTTCCCTGATCATTTACAATGTACCTCAGTAGCTGATGTGCATTGTGAATTAAGCGAGGATGCTAGCTGCGGTCCAGCTGGTGCCCCCGTTAATGCTACTCCGCAGCACGAGCAGAACAACCCGGCCAATGTCTCGTTGGCCCCACAGTCTGTGGATGATGGGTTTACAGTTGTCTCACGCTGCCGTGGCGTTAAACGTGCACAGCCCGCCGCTGTGCAGCCCGTTTCCCAACAAACCACTTTGGTTGAGATCCGGAATAGATTCACGCCGCTTGCTAACTCTCCTGTTCAGCATGCCGCGTCGTCCGCTCCGCCCGACAATATTAAACCCTCTATTCTATTGATTGGAGACTCTATAACCCGCAATATCAAGCTTAACACACCAGCCGAGATAGTTTGTCTGCCCGGGGCCAGAGTACCCGACATTGAAGCTACTCTCAGGGTGCTAACAAACAGCCATAGACAGACAATTACCCAGGCTACCCATGATAACATCATACTACACGTTGGCACCAACAATGCTAGGTTTAAACAATCGGAGATCACAAAGCACAGCATAACTAGGACCTGTGCTTTTGCTAGCAAGATGAGTCGGCATCCATTAATTGTCTCTGGTCCCCTCCCTGTCACACTTAACTCTGACATTTTTAGCAGGCTGTTTTGGCTCAACAACTGGCTGGCCAAACACTGTGCTGATAAGGGCTACCTATTCTTAGATAACTGGCCCTCCTTTAGAGGCATGACTGGCATGCTTAAGATAGATGGCATCCACCCTACCCCATTGGGCGCCAGCACCTTATCAAAAAACCTGGATAGTTGCCTACGGCAAACCCAGACTACTATCCTTGATTGACAGTTTCACCCACAACATGCAGGGCCACAGGCTGCTAGACAGCCTGTTAGTTCTACCTGTGCGGTTATGGAGTCTGCTAGTTCAATTAACTTAGTCTATCCAATACAGACTGTGCTCCGTCCGCGCCGCACTATTACTAGTAACCGACCCATAAACGCTCTGCAATATCCTAACCCAAACCTTCTTGTTATTAATCCGACTGTTACCACCGCCGCTCCGTCTCCGTATTATACCACGATCTCTCAAATTAGCACAGTTTCTCTTCGTCGCTCCGTCCCCTCACGCCGCTCTATCTTACTCGCAAATCCTCCCCCAATACAAACTCTCCATTTACAGCTAATGACTTCCTTGACTTCTTTAACCGTAAAATTATCTGTATTAGAGATGAAATTAGCAACTCTCTATTACTCACAAAGGGTGCTAACCCCTCTCCTAGCCCTGTCCTTAGAACCTTAGACGAGAGTACTACACTCTCGAATTTTGAGACTATCTCTCTAAATGCACTTTCAAAAATTGTACTTTCATCTAAATCCACAACCTGTTTATTCGACCCTCTCCCTGCAAAGTTGATTAAGGAACTCCTTCCAATACTAGGCCCCCCATTACTTAACATTATCAATAGCTCCCTCTCCTCTGGCATTGTCCCTGCCTCCTTCAAATCTGCTGTAATCAAACCTCTACTTAAAAAGCCAAACCTTGATTCTGAGGTTCTTAACAACTTCAGGCCAATCTCAAATCTCCCCTTCCTCTCTAAAGTTCTTGAAAAAGTAGTCTCGACACAATTAACTGACTACCTCTCGCATAATAAACTTCTCGATCCCTTTCAATCTGGTTTTAGATCACTCCATAGTACTGAAACTGCTCTTACAAAAGTAACCAATGACCTTCTCCTCGCATCCGACTCTAATTTCTCCTCTCTTCTCATTTTATTAGACTTAAGCGCAGCCTTCGATACAATCGATCATAAGATCCTCCTAGACCGCTTATCTAACTACGTAGGTATCCGGGGCACTGCCCTATCCTGGCTAAAGTCATATTTGTCTGATAGGACACACTGTGTCTCATATAAAAATATTATGTCCACATTCTCCTCAGTGAAGTTTGGTGTACCGCAGGGATCAGTCCTGGGTCCCTTACTCTTTGGAGTTTACTTACTGCCTCTTGGCGAAATTTTCCGTAGATATGGCATTAACTTCCACTGTTATGCCGACGATACCCAAATTTATATACCAATTAGACCAGACAATCGCTCTCAACTCGCTAATCTTGAATCCTGCTTAATCGCTGTTACAGATTGGATGTCAAATAATTTCTTACGACTAAACGCCAACAAAACTGAACTACTAGTTGTTGGCCCAAAAACCCAACTTCCATTTCTCACTGATCTTAGTCTGAACATTGAGAACTGCGTAATTACTCCAAACTCAAAGGTGAAAAACCTAGGTGTTACCTTTGATCCTACTCTGTCATTCGATGCTCACATTAAGGATATCACTAAAATAGCTTTCTTTCATCTTCGCAATATCTCAAAGATCCGTCCCTTGCTAAATGCAACGGATGCCGAAACCTTAATACACGCCTTTGTTTCATCTAGACTCGACTACTGTAATGTCTTATTCTCTGGCCTTCCACTTTGTAGCACAAATAAATTACAACTCGTGCAAAACGCCGCTGCTAGAATTCTAACTAGAACTAAGAAGTTTGATCATATAACCCCGGTCTTAATCTCCCTCCACTGGCTCCCAATTCAGGCCAGATCAGACTTTAAGGTGCTTCTGTTAACCTATACATCTTTGCACGGGCTCGCACCTCCGTACTTATCTGAGCTAATCATTCCTTATGTTCCCACGCGTACTCTCCGCTCACAGGACGGTAATTATCTTACCGTCCCTAAAATTAAGAAAAAATCAGCAGGTAGCAGAGCATTTTCTTACCGTGCTCCACATCTCTGGAACCAGCTTCCTCTGTCAGTTAGGGAAGCTGGCTCCATTGAAATCTTCAAAACTAGACTCAAAACCCATTTATTCTCCCAATCATTTGGTTGTGCTTGATGGTTATGTTTGATGATGTCATTCTCTAGAAATATTTATTAGCTCTTGAGTACATACAATCCTGAATTGCTGAGCGGGCTGTCTCAAGCCAGCAATATCAGTATAAACTTAGACTTGACCTAATTTAAATAATATGGCATCAGTCGACCCAGTAGCCTAGATAGAAAATCTATTAGCTGGTGAATAAACTTAGTCCTGAACTGCTGAGCGGGCTATCTCAAGCCAGCAGTATCAGTATAAACTTAGACTTGACCTAATTTAATAATATGGCATCAGCCGATCCAGTAGCTCAGATATAAAATCAAATAGTTGGTGAATAAACTTAGTCCTGAACTGCTGAGCGGGCTATCTCAAGCCAGCAGTATCAGTATAAACTTAGACTTGACCTAATTTAATAATATGGCATCAGCCGATCCAGTAGCTCAGATATAAAATCAAATAGCTGGTGAAAAAACTTAGTCCTGAACTGCTGAGCGGGCTATCTCAAGCCAGCAGTATCAGTATAAACTTAGACTTGACCTAATTTAATAATATGGCATCAGCCGATCCAGTAGCTCGGATATAAAATCAAATAGCTGGTGAATAAACTTAGTCCTGAACTGCTGAGCGGGCTATCTCAAGCCAGCAGTATCACCTCCGACTCCTATCCTCCCCTCCCCTCCTCTTAATCCATGTCACCAACGCGGACTCATGGATTCCTCAGATCATCCTCATGGAACTCCCAATCTTGTTACCCCTTTTTTCACCTAGCTAATTAACTAGTATTCTCTAAACCTACGAACACTTAAAGACTACATTTTCTATTTCTTTTTGGACTCTACTTTTTAGATTTTCAACTCCCTTCCCTGATCTTAGGATAATTTAAAAACTACATTTTTATATCCCTTCTGTTGGACTCTTTTTTACATTTTCAATTTTCTGTTCTCTTGTAAATTTTATTTCCATAATAAACCATTCACAGAGTTTCATTATCGGAAACTCTGCATGGTTTAGCCCGGCATCTCTCGGCCTGTCTCGGAGGGGAGTCCCTGGATGGGGGTCCGTTGCTGTGGCCTGGGTGGGCCCGTCCCCCGCGTGGCCTGCTCTCACGCTCTCGGTCACTATGCTGGTGGCTGGGGGCTGGGGGGGCGGGTCGCGTGGGGGCTGGGTCCGCCCGGGCCGCAGCAATGGGCCCCTATAGCACAACGACCTCACAAGGTTCCTCCTCAGCCAAGTCACTGGGGCAATCCATGTGGCGATCCATGTGTGGATTGCCACCATATGGTGGAAAGGTTTTCTTGCGTTCACTGGGGGTGAGGGGGCGCCGCTGTGTCCCGGCCTGGCCTTCCCTCCCATGCCTTATGTGGGCGGGGGCCGGGGTGGGGGGCATCGGTGCTCTTCATCACTGGTCGAGGGCTGCCGGTTGGTTTAGAACAGCTTAGGTAGGCGATAGATTAGCTACAGCCTAAGGCTGACCTGTTATAGTGTTCAGGCAAAGATCAGACTAGAGCAGAGTAGGATAGGCCAGATTAGGCTGTAGATTAGCTAGATACTATGTCCCAGTTAGCTCTGGTTAATGCTTAGAGTAGTCAGCTGTCTGATCTTCTCCCCCCCCCCCCCCTCTCTCTTTCCCCCTTCCCCCGCTTCTTCCCTTCTTCCCCCTTCCTGTTCTCCTCTCTTTCCATGCCCTTTCCTCCCCCACATCCCACCGCCCCCCCTCCCTTCTCCTGCTCTCTCCTCCTTCTCCCCCCCTCTGCTCCTTTCTCCTCTTCTCCCCTATTTTCCTGAATCCCTGCCACTTCCTGCTCTCCCCTCTCTCACATTCCCCCTGCTCTCCTTCCCCTGCACCCTCCCACCTGCACTCTCATCTCTCCTCCTCTGTTCTCTCCTCCTCCACATTCCTTTTTCTCCCCACCTCCCCCCTCTCCTCCCTCACATCCCCCCGCTCTCCCTCCCTCCTCCACTCTCCTGCTTTCTCCTCTTCCCGGTGTTCTTCCTCTTCCCCCTTTCTCCCACTACTCTAAAGCGTAGTACACATTTTACTCCAAAGCATGGCACCCACTCTATCCCCTCCAATATTCCGCCACTATTTAAAGCATGGCATAGCATGGCAATATTCCGCCACTATTTAAAGCATGGCACCCATGCTCTTAGTATTTCGCCACTATTCAAAGCATGGCACCCACTCTTCCCTAAAGCAAGGCACCCATAAGCTCTATATGTGAAGATGTGCTTATTTGGCAAAAGGACTCACTACTAAAGGCTTGCAGCCAATTAAATTAGGCATAGTTTGGTTGCTTAGAAATTGACATATGTCCGTTTGCAAGATGTGCATCTATATTTCTCATTCTCTCCCCACCTCCTCCCTCCCCCTGCTCCCCTCTCCCCCACACCCCTCCCTCCTCCCCTCTCCTGCTCTCTCCTCTTGCTCCTTCCCCACCTCCTATACCCTCCAACATCTCCCATTCCCTCCCCACTCTATCACTCTCTCACATTCCCCCTGCTCCTCCCCCATCCCCTGCTCTCTCCTCTGCTCTCTCTTCATTTCTATATTTTCTATATTATCAATTGTTCAAATGTTATCTTTATTCTGTATATTCTTGTTACTGTTGTGATAGCTAGAATCAGCTAGACATACTTTCTGTGAAGCCCTCTGAGACATGCTTGTGAATTAGGGCTATATAAATAAACTTGACTTGACTAAACTTGACTACCCAAAAAGGTAATATGAGCTTATTCGTCTAATATTATAATGTTGTTGCAAGATGGTCAGATTGTGAAGAAGTTAGCCACGAGCATACTTATTTCTATCAAGTAATAATTTACATTGAAAAATTGGATCAACATTTATTTAGATCCAGAGCCCTGTCATTCAGGAATCACCAGGGAACTCCTTGAAGCTGGCTGCCATGAAAAGGATGAGGGATGCCGGTTGGACTGCAGTTACTGGCACTAAGAAAAAGAAGAAGAAGATTAATGAAAAGATCTTTGCATAGATAGTAGGGTTAAGTTAACTTTTTTCTTTATTTTTTCTTTATTTTATTTTTTATTGACATTATTATTTTGGGGGGTCGCGGGAGGATTGTAAAAAAAAAAAAAAAAAAAAATCTCCCATACCAATGATTTAATATATTATAAAATTATAAAGCTATATAAACTGTATAAAAAAGATTTCAGTGAGTAACGGAAATCAGTGTGTGAATGCATGCACACTGAGAAATCATTGGTTTGGTTGGGCAGCGTTGGGAGAGGGGGTCGCGAACCCCAGCCTAAAGCTTTTTTGGGGGTCATGGCTCAAAAAGGTTGATCTAGTGTTGACTTTATTTTGCATGTTCGTTCAGGTGCGCTGTTAAAAAAAAAGCCCCGGTAAGCCCGTGCATTAACCCGGGCCTGCTTCAGGCAACAGCAGGAAAGTTCACCGTCAGGAATAGTCTGGATTAGTGCAGTAATGTCACCACCTAGTGGGGAACTGTGGCAAGGACAGGAAAGTTCATGAACTCACTGGAATTCCTGAAGCCAGAATATAAAACCTGGAGAATTCCCAATGCTGAGACAGAAAGCAACACAGCAACACAGAACAGACACTTTAAGAGCTTCATTGCAGAAATCGAGGATCTATACACACTGAAGATGTGCTCAAATGGATTCCAGTCTTCCCTGAGCCCATTTATGCACTTCTACTGGCTTGTACACAGTCGGTGCCCTCTGATTGAATGTCTTCCCCTGCAGAGAGACATACATGAGATGCGCAGCAGGCTGTAGCTGATGGACAAATTTCCAACACAAGATCCTGGAGGAGATGCAGCTGTCCCCAGCCTCTGTGGCCATCCAACCAGTCTCCAACCATGCTGGAGAGAGGGGGAGCCCTTTGCCCTGACCACAGTACACTGAAGACTTTTCCCCAGAGGAGCTGTGTGTCCAGCAGGTGGGCAGGAGGCTGAGAGTCAGCGGGAGAGAAGAAGCAGGAGGATGCGAAAGGCTCCTACTCTTACAGACGGCAAGAGTTCAGACGGGAGGTTGATCTGCCTGAAGGGCTGAATCCTGAAGCCGTCAGATGCTACCTGGCTCCAGATGGGAAGCTCCACATCCAGCCTGCAAAACCTCCAGTGAGAGAGCTGAGCATCAAGAGGAGCTTGGAGGAGGAGACACACCAGAGTATCTGTTCACAGACAGAGGACAGCAGCACAGAGACTGACAGCAGCAAGCAAGACACTGTGGGACTGATCCTCTAACTTGCAAAAAGAAATTATATCAACACTGTAAACATATAAAAGTTAATGTTTTTTATATTAATCAGAATCATGAATATTGTGCAATCAATAAATAAACAACGGAACTATGTCTAGTGTCCTATGACTTGGAGACAACAATTCTGTTAAAGTGTATAGTTACTCAGGAAATGTAATAAATAAATAATAAGTAAATAATTATTACTAATTTAAAAAGTAATATGATTACTTTACTTATTACTTGGTATCAAAATTAATTAGTACCTACCTTACTCATTACATTACTATTATTTTTTTTCTATAGCCGAAAGTCCCAAGCAGTGTAAACATACAGTAGGTTCCTATGTGGTCACGTTAAAACAAATTTATTTTCCACTAGGGGCCAGATAGACTCAAGTAAAAATCAACTCTAAAAATTATTCTCCAATGTGTTTTCAGGGAGAAATGATGAGAAATCACCCATGCATCAGATCTGAATTTTTGGGATTTCCAATACAAAACACCTCTTAAAAATAAGATAGGAATTTCCGATATTCATAAGTTTCTTTTGGTAATACTTTAGAATACAGCCCGCAACTTACAGGGTAAGTACAGGGTAACAAAATCTGTATACATAGTAGTTACATAGTAACTACAGGGGCACGGGCTGTATTCTAAAGCAGTGTTAATTCCCTCGTACTTGCATAGTAACTACAGGGGCCCCTTGTACAGGTTTTGTTACCCTGTAACTGATTTTGTAGCCTGTAAGTACAGATTTTGTTACCCTGTAAGTACCCTGTACTTACCCAGATTTTGTTACCCTGTACTTACCCGGTAAGTACCCTGTACTTGCCCTGTAAGTACAGATTCTGTACCCTGTACTTACTCTCTGTAAGTACAGATTTGGTTATCCTGTAAGTACCATGTAATTACCCTGTAAGTGATTTTGTTACCCTGTAAGTACCTTGGTACCCTGTACTTACCCTGTAAGTTGCGGGCTGTGTTCTAAAGCGTTACCAAATAGGACATAAAGACAGGTGGGCAGGAAGGCAGGCAGAGACTCTTGCATTCATGTCATTCCACGCAACTGTTATTGTTCCTTTTCAATGACAGCCAATTAAGCTCAGAATCACGGAGAGAGACCCAGTTCGTTAGCATCGTCATGGCAACCCCCTCACCCTCCGCCTCCCAATGCAGCAGGCAGCCTCTCTCAGAGACAGATATTCCACCTAAAGCATTAAGACTCCACATGTAAAAGGCTGGAGCAAGCCAGCATGTGAATGGTGGCCGGGTTACTCAAGGATCCCATTCATTCATACTGTGGGAATGGAAGTTCACTACACAAGTGTACACACGTCTGGTGGTAAACTTAGCATTCAGTCATGTCTTTCTTGTTTTCTCTCTCTGAGTCATCTTCCCAAAATACTCCCCGTCATTGTGTGATCTACATTTGTTTACCAGCTAAGCCATGTGGCTGATCTGTATTGTGGCTGACGACTTCCATATATAGTCAAGAGTTCATGGTTTTCAATTAGGCTCGCTCCACTGGGGCCATGCCGCCTTTCTTTCTAAAGATGAGACAGGAAGTAGCTTTGTGTTTAGGGGTCACACCAGAGGTCAACCACTGTATGAGACATCCAGAAATAGAACAAGGCCACAGAGATGGACCCGGCTGTTTATTTACCGTCGCAGATCCTCTATGTCTGAAAATCATGTTTTGACTCTTGTTGCTCTGTCTTGCCTCCCCTCCAAGTGTCATTTCACTTGACAGTATTAGTGCCTGCAGAGACAGAACCTTACACAGCAACACACAGTCTCTGCCATTCTAATGGCTCTGCAATCCCTGAGGGTTTGGAGTACATTATCATCATCACTCAGAATAGTCCAGTATGACCCGCAGCAATCGCTCAGACGTTGCTTAAGACCATGGCTATATCTGTCAGTCAATACGCAGTGTTACGCAATCAATAAGCTCTTGCTGCTTGACAAATCCCAGCATCTGGATATATTGGGGATGTCACTGGGAAGACTCTTTGGATGAAGAAGTTAAAACATCCCACTAATAGGCACTGAGTAACATAAAAAAAACAGGAAATATAGCTATCGCTTAACAAGAATAATATATGAGGCAAAGAAGGTCACTTGACATTAACACTGGCCAATGTGATCTGTTCCCCCACCACAACAGTGTCCAGGATCTGCAAAAAATAATGAGATACACAGCACTAAATAATCTGTGCTGTGTCATATAGTGACCTCATCCATCGAGAGAGGAGGAGAGAAAATGAGTTAGCAACACCCTCAAATGGCCAAATCAGTTAGATGCTCTCCTCAGCTAGACTGCTGAGTGCCAAAGCACACACCCACCATCCTTTTCCCACATCAACAATACATTTGGAGTCAAATCCATAATGAGCACCGTCTATTTCAGTGGCAGAAACATGAGCTCTTCCAGCCCATTGTTTCTTTTCTCTGCCCACCGTGGGCCGAGGGGAGGGGCAATCACTGACTTCAGTCTGACCTTGTGTCCTAATCTCTCTCTCTCTCTCTCTCTCTCTCTCTCTCTTTCTGTCCTTTTTCTCTGTGTTCCTCTCATTTCTTTTTCTCTCCAGTCCTCTTAATTAAAGTAGAGAAGGAATGTCTTTATGCTTTTCAAGAATCTGCATACAACATGTTCTTTACAGTCTTTTATGCTCATGCAGGATGAGTGAGAGCGATGGCTTGATTTGGCTGTAAACACTTGCCTTTTACCCACATTGTGCACCATGTGCTTGATGCAGACATGGGATAATTAATTAATGTAATCTTATTTTAAATTGTATTATACTCAATTCCCCCCCAGTCCATGGAACACACACCACAGTTTAGCAGGTATATGGGCAGAATTTAAGGAGGCCTGTTAACGTTTTCACATTCCTTGATTACCTTTAAATCTCATGTGTTAACTAAACCTCATAAAGCATTTTCATAGATAGTTATCAGAGTTACATTGATTTAACGCCATGCGAATATATCACTGAAAACACAATTCTCTTCTCTAATAGTAATAATAGAAACATAGCCAAAATAAAATGCTTCGGTGGTCTTTGCTGTTTAATTCCAATGACATAAACAGATTCAGATGAATGACAGATAGGCTTTCAAGGTGACTTTTAGCAATGGGATCAATAAGCCAATACGACTGTGACTTATCATGCAAAATCAGCTTTATCTACCACTTCCATGTCACTCACGCAATCCTTGTGCTAACCTGATAAACACACACACACACACACACACACACAAACACACACACACACACACACACACGCACACATATATATAGGGTCCAGCTTATTAACTGTCCCTAGGATCAAATCAAATCATGGGAAGGCCGCATTTACCCACTATGCTTCTGCTAGCTGGAACAAATTGCCTGAAGACCTCAGATCTGCCCCAACCTTACTTACTTTTAAAAATAGACTAAAGACTTTTATGTTTACCATTGCTTTTAACTGCTGACAGCTGTTTCTCAATCACTATTATACAATTGGTTTTAAAACATAGATGATTGCAATTACTGCTAAAAGCTGCAGGTCTGGGGGATGGTTCCGTAATACGGATATACTCACAAGAGGGTGAGGTGATGTGTCAGGAGGGACGCACGCGTAAGGGGAGCTTAAAAGAGGACACCATACCCAGACCTGAGTTTTATGTGTGTGTAGTCATGTTTCTTATATAGTATGTCGGGGGACTAAATATAGATAAATTGATTTATTCTATTATGCAAACCCAATGAGTCCTCTATAAGTTTTTAGCTCTTTTTGCAACTGCTGAGCCTGTTGCTTAATGCACTTTTTATACTCTTTTTTAAAGTTTTGTTGGGATGCTTTTAAATGTCCATTTTATTCTCTTCTTTTATTCTTTTATTTTCCTGTCAACCATTTTATGTGAAGCACTTTGAATTGCCTCTGTGTATGAAATGTGCTATACAAATAAACTTGACTTGACTTGACAGCAATGTATTTAAGTCCCCTTTGTCTTCAGTGGGTTGGTCTGAAATAGTAAACAGAACAGGAAACAAGCCAATATTAACTCTTTCTGTTTCAGTCAGTCTTTTCTCTTCATCAGCCATGATGAGGCAGCAGCAGCTTAATCAGTCATGGGGCGGCAGCAGCTTTTTAGCGAAACAGTTTGTCTAATATCATGTCCACTGCGTGCGATTGACAGAATCACTCAAATACCCAAGAGGATCCTGACAGATTCGCTTCACACATGATGCCTGCTCCACTTCGTTCGCTCTTATGGGGACCTCCAGGGAGACTGTCAATGAGCGTGTGTGGAGTTTACACTGATTCATTCAGAAGTCAGAAGGGTGCAATCTGGCCAAAGTTTCCCCTGGCTCATGTTCAATGAAGTTTCTTTTCCCCATTAGTCCAAGAGACAATCTTCCCAAGCAAGGCTGTTTTCAATTGCTCTCCTCTCATAGCATTTGGTCTCTCCTCTCACAGCATTTGGGTACAGGAAAAGATTTCCCCCTCAGGGAGCAATGGGAGTTTACCACAGCAAAACAGCAAAGAGACTAGGTAATATGGTCGAGTTTCAGTGTGTTGCTATGTGACTCGACTCCATACAAAATTAATTTATTCAAAGGGGCCCAACTTGTACTGTGTTGAGCGGGGTTGTTATGCTGAAGACAAGAAATGAATATTTAATTGTGTGACATTACCAAAGATGATGATGAGGAGATGTTTTGTGTGTTTTTAACTGTTGATCCTGTAGACTAGAGCAGGCACACACATTGCTCTGAATTCTTAGTGCAGAGGAAACTAAGCATATATACCTATTCATTTCCTGATCCAGCACACACAATATATTCCATAAATGGTTGCGGCATGGCTTATGTTTGTGACCAACTGTATATTCCCCACAGAGAATAAATTGCTACAGTCAGCGACGTCAGCGGGTAATACTCCATTGTTGAGTGTAGGTGTGTGTCCAGTTGGTGTGTAAAAAGGTTCACAGTGCTTTGGAGACCAGAGGAGAGCAGCAGCAATATACAGGGAGGGAACAACCTTTTATGAGTTCATGAACCATTCAGAGCACAGAGGCAAAACACAGAGGGCCGTTTATCAGTCAGTGACACTGGAGGTGTTCTCATCTCATCCTCTCTGGAGAAATGCAATACTGAAGAATACAATGACAGTGTAACTATCTTTAGCTGCAGTACAGGACAAAATCTACTTGTGCTGTCTATGCACTGTCAGCATAATGAATGCAAGTATTTGGCATTATCAGCATAAAATGTATGTTTAAAATATACAAAAATCAGATTCGCTAGATTAGTGGTAAGGTTCCCTGCCTCTGTCACATACAGCAGTGGTTCCCAACCTTTTTGGTCTTATGTACCCATTGAGCTGTTTTGCCATGCCAAAGTACCCCCTCACTCATGTGTGTCAATGATTTTCTGAAATTTGTTTTATTAAAATTATATTAAACATTTAGTAGGCCTATCTAACACATCTGATTATTAAATGAAAATCATTTGAATTACCCCCTTTAATACAATTCTAACTATTTTTCAATTGGAAAAAGTCGTCAGTTTTACTAAGATGGGCCTGCTATGAAATTACTTGGAATGATGTTTTAATCATTTTGTAAATAAATTGTAATCCCCAATCTTTCCAAGTACCCCCTGCAAGCTGCTCAAGTACCCCTAGGGGTACACGTACCCCTGGTTGGGAAACACTGACATACAGTATGCCCCCACTGATCTTGGATTACGTACCATCTCTCCTCTTTTCTTTCTCCTATGTTCTCCTTTCTTTAACAAACGCAAAACTTTAAGTCACCTCCTACCCACCCCTCTAATCCCCACTCTCTACCACCTTCCATCCCTAGCTACAGCCTGTTTTCCCACTAAACATCCATGACTGACTGACTGACTGACTGACTGACTGACTTTCCCATCTTCTGACCCCGGCAGGGCCCAGCACTGTGGGGGGAGTAGAGGGGGTGGAGGGGGGGGGGGAATCTGCGGCTCAACACAACTGCTATATAGCACCTACAGCCAGAGAGCAGGAGTAGGTGCTATTGCATTCCAGATGTCTTAGTGATTTCATTGAAAAGGTTGCAAGTGTAAGTAAGGTGCTTGAGGGTAACTAGGAAACCAAAAGATGATGGCGGGAGTCGGGACAGACTATCAGGATATAATGAAGTACTGGGGGACATACGATACACTCAGGCTCGCAGGGGCAAATCCTAATAGGAGCCATAATTACTGTAAAAGCCCCTCTCTCCTAATGGTGACAACAAGGCAGTGTCAAATAACCCCCCCCCCCCCCCCCCCGGCTCTTTGTGGTTGTTAGTCAATGGTGGGATTGGCTAAAAATGCCATGCAATTATTTTGCAGGTCATTATTCCTTGGTGTCCTTGTGGCTGTCAAGGTTAAATGGGAATCATCAGTCAGAGCTTTCCTAGAGAATGTGGAAGTGTTCAGATTTTGATCATGAGGGAGAAATGTTGCTTTGTCAAATTTAACGGCACTCAGTAATAGTGGGCTGGAATTGTGGTATCCACTCCTGTTGGTTTTATTGGCTTCACCATGAAAGTCTGATGATGAATTAGCCAAAGACCACTCAGCACTGATGATCAAATGACTCACACATGTGCCATTCCATTCAGTCCAGAAAAAACAGAGCAAATGACATCATCCATCACATGGTACAGTGTAGGCTTAGCTACAGGGCATGAATTGATTTCACTCAGCCTCGAAGGATGAGTGAATTCTTAATCTCCGCCAGCTAATTGAAATCCCATTGATGATTGGACAAGGTGTAACTTCAGCCAGTGCTGACCTTTGACCTTTCTAATTCACAGCACCACTGTGGAATTACTAGTGTGTTACTAGCCTCATGTTGATAACAAACACATATTCTGCTTATTCATAGGCCTAGTAGCAGACCGCTGGTGGGCTTGTGACAATATAGCATGCAAGAATGAATTCTGCCAAGACGGAAAAGACCTAACACTTGGTAATGATGATCAAAATTATGTCATATCTCAGACGACATCTGCAGCTAATCAGATACCACAGTTCAGCAAAGTCTACAACAGGTTTGACTATTGAGAGTGTAGTGCCATGGAATCCCTGCAGGCTTAAAAAGAGTTTGCATTCTAAATCACTAAAAAGCGCTGTAATGTTGCTTAGCAACAAACATAACAAGTTCCATGCGGTGATAAGCAGAATTCTCTATCAATGCTATTCCATTGTAAGGCTCCACTTCTCATGCAAAGCCATATCTGTACAGAGGGTCTATTCACACAGAGGGAGACGCTTTTGCTCCAAAATAGTTTCCCCTGATCTTACTATTGAGCTTCCTCACAGAGAGTTTGTCTTATTGTGAGAAAAGAGTAGGCTTGTTACAATTGACTGCCCTCCCCCTCTGTATTGCTCTCTCTCCCCCTTCTTCATTTGCCCTTGCCCTCCTCTCCTCTCTGCATCCCTCCCCCATTAGTAGCCCCATTGTCCAGTTACTGCTCAGGTTCACCAGGCATTGCTTGTTCAGTCCATGCACATGTGCAGCTGCTTCATTTGTTTAACAAGCACTTTAACTGTGTCCTGCGTCAAAGTGATGTATGAAATCTGAATGTTTCAGTAGTCTGTCTGATACTGTTTCAGTAGTCTGTCTGATACTGTTTCAGTAGTCTGTCTGGGCCTGCCTAACTTCATCCCATCTCTATTGTTCTATCCTCATCCTTAGGAAATACTACTGTATCCTAGGGGGAAAAGTTCAGCTGCAGAGTGGTTAGAGTCTGCAAATGACTTTAAACAAAGAAATCATTCAGTCCTCTTATTCTAAACATAAGAAGCTGCCTTGTGCGGTTCTTCCACCTGTTAAACAAACATGAAGTCATGGCAACGCAATTAGGAAAAAGTGACGACTCAGGCCTCAATCCCCTTTATTGCTACGGCCTGTTGTCTGTTTCTGCTAAAATACAAGTGCTGAGGCAATAAAACTATATTGGATGTATGTGGCTCATTTTGACCAAAGAATGGGTGCACGGACACACACCCCTGTGCCTTTCTCTTCTGCTGAAGTTCACAATACAAATGATTTTCCAGTACGCTCTCTTCACATCTGCTTTGGCTTATTGTTCTGTCAGCAGCTGGCTGATTGTGTTTTGGTTTCAGTTTTACATGAACAAATTAACTTTGTATACGTGACTCATCTTGTTTCAAAGGAAAGTGAAATTGTCTGACATTCTGTTACAATGAAATGAGTAATACAGCAGTTATTTTACTTTCCATTCTGGTACAGAACTTTGTATTCAAATATGCCAGCAGTGACCACATCCAATCCAACAAATATAATTTCTATTCCAGGTTGGAAGTCGCTTGCATGCAAACAAGCTCTCTATTGAGGAAGCCTTCTGCCTAATAAATAAGATGTGTTCGGTGTAATAAAGCAGCCGACTTCTGCTTTGGCATCTCTTTTAGGAGCTGCAGCAAATACAACCAGGTGGGAAAACCTAAACATCAAAACATTATGAGCCATGAACAATTAGATGGTGTAATGAAAGCAGAATAAATTGTACATTGTTTATTCGAGGCAATATTCATAATGTCATACATTTTAATAACGTTTTCTCTGTTTGAATTTTATGAGCCATCATTGATATGCCTGATTGTCCCTTTCCAGGTCCCATGAAACAATGAGGCTTTTCACATCATGGTCCCAACCTGTACCTGCCTGAGCTTGACAAATTCTTTAACAACATCAAACTGACAACACTTCGTTTAGATCACTTCAGTTTGGTTTTGTCTTGATATTGAAAAGATGATTTTTGTTTTGGTATGGCATTCAAGTTGAACAATATGAGAACATGTGAGGAGTGAATAAGAAGGAGGTGGGTGCCTCTGCTGGCCTGGCTGTCTGTCTCTGGATAGCAGATGTTCACTGGGAGTGTGTGTATTCACTTCATAAGGGAGTGGAGGCCTGCTGGCCTGCCAGGGTCAGCTTGGGTCTGGGGCTCTTCATTTAGCAGCTTGCCAGGAGACGCGGCCGAGCTGAAAGAATGTGAGAACACTGCCCGGAGATCGTGATTTAAAGCCTGCCCGGGGTTTCGGCTCTGCCACTGAGATACTATTTATACCGGTATTCTTGTTCCGCAGGGCTGAATAAACAGGGCACTGTCAGCAGATTTTTCATCACAAATACACAGACAAAAGGTGAGCGCCGCCCAGGAAGCAGAGTGCCCGGGAAGCAGAGTGCCCGGGAAGCAGAGTGCCCGCAGAGTGCCCGGGAAGCAGAGTGCCAAGGAAGCAGAGTGCCCGCAGAGTGCCCGGGAAGCAGAGTGCCCAGGAAGCAGAGTGCCCAGGAAGCAGAGTGCCCAGGAAGCAGAGTGCCCAGGAAGCAGAGTGCCCGGGAAGCAGAGTGCCCAGGAAGCAGAGTGCCCAGGAAGCAGAGTGCCCACAGAGTGCCCGGGAAGCAGAGTGCCCGGGAAGCAGAGTGCCCAGGAAGCAGAGTGCCCGGGAAGCAGAGTGCCCAGGAAGCAGAGTGCCCAGGAAGCAGAGTGCCCGCAGAGTGCCCGGGAAGCAGAGTGCCCAGGAAGCAGAGTGGCCGGGAAGCAGAGTGCCCAGGAAGCAGAGTGCCCGCAGAGTGCCCGGGAAGCAGAGTGCCCAGGAAGCAGAGTGCCCGGGAAGCAGAGTGCCCAGGAAGCAGAGTGCCCAGGAAGCAGAGTGCCCGCAGAGTGCCCGGGAAGCAGAGTGCCCAGGAAGCAGAGTGCCCGGGAAGCAGAGTGCCCGGGAAGCAGAGTGCCCAGGAAGCAGAGTGCCCAGGAAGCAGAGTGCCCAGGAAGCAGAGTGCCCGCAGAGTGCCCGGGAAGCAGAGTGCCCAGGAAGCAGAGTGCCCGGAAAGCAGAGTGCCCAGGAAGCAGAGTGCCCGGGAAGCAGAGTGCCCAGGAAGCAGAGTGCCCGCAGAGTGCACGGGAAGCAGAGTGCCCAGGAAGCAGAGTGCCCGCAGAGTGCACGGGAAGCAGAGTGCCCAGGAAGCAGAGTGCTCAGGAAGCAGAGTGCCCGCAGAGTGCCCGGGAAGCAGAGTGCCCAGGAAGCAGAGTGCTCGGGAAGCAGAGTGCCCGCAGAGTGCCCGGGAAGCAGAGTGCCCGGGAAACAGAGTGCCCAGGAAGCAGAGTGCCCAGGAAGCAGAGTGCCCGCAGAGTGCACGGGAAGCAGAGTGCCCAGGAAGCAGAGTTCCTGCAGAGTGCCCGGGAAGCAGAGTGCCCAGGAAGCAGAGTGGCCGGGAAGCAGAGTGCCCGCAGAGTGCCCGGGAAGCAGAATGCCCAGGAAGCAGAGTTCCCGCAGAGTGCCCGGGAAGCAGAGTGCCCAGGAAGCAGAGTACCCAGGAAGCAGAGTGCCCGGGAAGCAGAGTGCCGGGGAAGCAGAGTGCCCAGGAAGCAGAGTGCCCAGGAAGCAGAGTGCCCAGGAAGCAGAGTGCCCGGGAAGCAGAGTGCCCGGGAAGCAGAGTGCCCAGGAGGCAGAGTGCCCAGGAAGCAGAGTGCCCGGGAAGCAGAGTGCCCAGGAAGCAGAGTGCCCGGGAAGCAGAGTGCCCGGGAAGCAGAGTGCCCGGGAAGCAGAGTGCCCGGGAAGCAGAGTGCCTGGGAAGCAGAGTGCCCAGGAAGCAGAGTGCCCGGGAAGCAGAGTGCCCGGGAAGCAGAGTGCCCGGGAAGCAGAGTGCCCGGGAAACTTCTCCAGGTTCCCATTGACAAAAACTCAGACAAGGAGAAAGTCGGGCAGTGGTGGCCTAAAGGTGAGAGAAGCGTGCTTGTGACGGTCGATGGTTCAATCCCTATAGGGCCGGCAGGATAAATCTGGGTGGGTAAAGTGAAAAAGCAGTGCTTGCCCCTCCCTCATTACCAGAATATATCAAAACAGAATATTTTCTTTTTTTCCATCTTTATTCTTGGCTGTGACCTAGAAAGAACGAAGTGCTTGCTCGTCCAAAAAGGGCAGTTCTGTGTGGAGTTTGCATGTTCTCCCCGTGCTCCCTTGGGCTTTCCTCCAGATAGAAACCCCTCGCTAAAAACATGCAAAAAAGAAAGAAAAAAGAGAACAAAATGTTTTCTCCCATGGGGCAGGATACAGTAGCTACTCCTTTCTACCATGTTTACTGCAAACTCTGGAGCACACAGTTAATTAATTAAGATTTTTCTCCAGTACAGTGGGATGGTGCACTAAAATGTTTCATTATCAGCCCTGTTTTACAAACTTAACTTTTAAATTTGCCTTTCCTCTGCAGCTGAAGGAAGGCAGATCTGAAGGTTAAACACAGCACATGTTGTGCATCCCAAACCTTGCAATTTTGTTACGAGTGTGTAGTGTAAGAACTGACAAGGGGCCAGAAGATTCCAGATCCTATTGAAGCTTATCACAAAAGTCTGAACCCCCCCAATCTCCTTTTAGAAGAGTGTACGGATTATCTCCTCTCCATTGTCTAAATACAGTAAATGCCAGCACAGATCCATTGCCCATATTCCATAATACAGTGCAGTAATTTCCATGAAATTCGTAATAAAGCCAGAGGGAGATGCAGCCATCTTGTAATGGCTCTCTGAATAGCTGACTGCACATTATTTCTGGGACCACAGGAGAGTATATAAGTGACAGCAGTGGCCATTTTAAGGTTCCCATGCATGACAACCATTTAATTCACAGTTCAATTCACAGAAATAGCTTGACAGCTGGCAGCTGCACATCTGAAGATAAAGCATCTTCAAAAAACACACATGTGCAAAGGTTTGCTTGATATCACAGTGTCAAAGGAAAGGATTAATTGTAGAGCTAGTCTTGGTTAAACATCAATTGTGCATGTATCTCATAATAGGCATACCATAAAACAATGCTCCTTTACAAACTAGTTATTATTGTTATTATTATTATTACAATTACTATAGTGATTTTTCATGACTATCAAATAGCATGGAAAATGGTGATATAATGCAGATGCTGTGTAATAAAAGATTGTTGCAATGGTTTGTTCCCTTCTGAGCCAGCGGTTGCCAACCATTATTGTTTGACATCATTCATGCATATTCAGAAAGGAATCAAAACTAAACTAAACTAAACATTTGGTACAGACGAAACATTACTTTCACTCAACATGAGAGAAATGAACCTGTGCAAACAGAGATTGCATGGCAACATAATAATCTGTTCTCAAAAGAATGGTGGTGGTGCTGTAATCAAGATGCTGCCTTCAAGTGCTGTCGGAAATATGAATACCACGGGAGGGTGGATGAAAGACCGAACAAAGTGGTATACATACGTCTGGGAAAGTATTGGCATAATTTTTCTACTTTTTTCTGGCGATGGCAAAAATTAGTGGGATTTTTGGATCCTTTTTGCCAATCGTTCTGTTCTTAAATGGGTGAAATGATGTATAGTGTAATACGTTATTAGGCTAGGCTACATATTTCAATGTGTCATAGAAATCTTTAAAACTAGTTTGCACACAATGAGGCAGATGTTATCCTCCTTCTGCTATCCTAGTAGCTTCACAAATCCATGGAATACTCGAGAATGCTAAGATACATAATGATTTATGTATGTATGTATGTATGTATGTACAGTATGTATGTATGTATGTATGTATGTATGTATGTATGTATGTAAGTATGTATGTATGTATGTATGTATGTATGTATGTATGTATGTATGTAAGTATGTATGTATGTATGTATTTATTTTTGCAGCTTCAAACCCGATCAGAATCCATTTCAACAAAGGCATGCATAATAGAGCAATCTGCAGATTGTGGTTGGACATAGCTAAAGGCAATTTTACTACAGTATTCATTTTCACATTAAACAGAAAGAGTGTGGGATCCGGAATCCCTTATTTGGACAAAATAATTATGTCACGCAGCCAAGTGTGACATTTAGGGCAGAGTGTCAACAATGTACAAAAGGGCCTAGTAAAAGTGATGCCTTTTATTTATTACTATTGTGGAGACAGACTTTGGAGACGGGCACACTTTTTTGGGGTGTGACTAAACTCATGCCAACTCTTTCACGCACCTGTATGTATCCCTTCTGTGTTCTTCTGCAGGACCAAACGGTGGGTGACCTGGTGCAGGTCTTCCGTCCCTTTGTGGTCTGGAAGTGGCTCGAGCTGGTCCATGTTGTCACAGGTTCAGGCTTGTACCCCTCATCAGATGGCTGTAGGCGAACTCATCTGGAATTCAGGTTAGACTAGTATGACGGTCCTGTGTTGTCGCACATTCAGGCTTGATTGGCTGGGCTGTGAGAAAGAGATGTCCAAATTATAAGCTCAGCAGGGAAGGATTTATGACATCACTGATGACATCAGAATTCAGTCTATGAGGATTTATGACATCTCTGATGACATCACAATTTGTCTATGACCTCACTGATGATGTCACAATGTCTATGACATCATTAGTATGATATCACATTGACATTAGTGGGTATGGCATCATCAGTGATTTATGACATCACATCATGTCCCACAATCATTGAGTGGAAGGAAGGTTCGTTCGGGCACATAAACTCAGTTATAGAAGCGGCTTCACTATTCTGATGATGTCATTAGTTTTTATTTTTTCTGATTTTACCCCCATTTTCTCCCCAATTGTACTTGGCTAATTTCCCCCTGCTGCCCCGGTCGCTGCTCCACCCCCTCTGCTGATCTGGGGAGAGCCATAGACTAGTAGCACCATGCTTTCTACGACACATGCGCAGTTGCCAGCGCCAGCCACTTCTTTTCACCTGACAGCGGGGAGCTTCAGCGGCAGGACGTAGCACATGGGAGGATCACGCTACCCCCACCAGGTGCCCCGACCGACCAGAGGAGGTGCTATTACAGCGACCAGGACACATACCCTCAATCTGGCTTCCCACCCGCATACACAGCCAATCGTGCCTGTATGGACACCCGGCCAAGATGGAGGTAACACGGGGACGTGAACCTGCGACCCTCGTGTTGATGATGTCATTAGTAAACAAAGACAATCCATCAACTGAGCATACAAACGCACCCCAAAGACTGATGATGTCATACCCCACAATCAGCCGCTTCTATAAGTGACCGTCTGTCCGTTATGGCTGGAGATGATGTCTTTCTGTCCTGTGGGCCCCAGCCACAAGCACCAATTGAGGGCCTGAGCGATGAAAATGTCTATGACATAACTGATGTCACAATGTCTATGACATCATCAGTAGGACATAATCAGTGGGGATGACATACATAAATAGACCAGAGGGATGACATACCACCTAATGCCCCCGTTTTATGTCCCACAATCATCGAGTGGGCCAGGTTACCCACTGATGATGTCCCACTGATGATGACATCATCAGTGATGTCTTATCGTGCATCCAACAATATGACATCAGTAATGTCATACTCATCAGTGTATTCACCTTATGTTCAGACCTTACAGTGGGCCAAATTCTTCCGGGTCCTTTTAACACTTCCGCCGGTCACGGCGCAAAATAAGAGTTGTTTTTGGAGCAGACAGTGAAGGGGTAAAATAAAGAACGTAGCCTACTACTTTGAGCCGGTACACAGCAAGCAAGCGAGTATCCACTGTTAGCCAGGTCAGATAACGTTATCGTCGACAATGACGAGCACTTTCTTGTAAAACATACCTGGACTCCAACAAAGAAAGCTTCAGATAGTTTTCTCTCCTCCGAGTTGCACTGGAGACGTTAACGTAATTCCCTGGAATGCGAGACTTAACGAGCCAGTTACATGGCGTTGCATTCTTAGACATTGCCATTTGCTTTTATTTGGTATGTTACATACAATTGGCTAAATTATTAGTTAATTCAGAGTTAGATGAAATTGAAGCAGCCAGCCATTTTATTTTATTTTATTTTTAGCCGGAAGTTTTGATACGGCCACACAACCGGGTCAAATGGGCGTGGCTACATAAGGTGAATAGTATTGCACTTTTTGTAAGTGATTAGTAACGTTTGCCAAATGAAAGCATTGCAAATAATACAACACACCTGATGTGCAATTTCTTCTCTTCTTTCTGCAACACATAGCTCTGTGCCGCTTGATTTCTGAAACAAAACTGCTACTGATAAAAGTCCTTTAATTTAAAACGGTCAAATTTCGTCATTATACTCAAGAACTCACGCCAGAACGTGGAGGTAGGAGTTTACGATGAGCAAATGAAGGCATCATGAGTCAACGCCTTCCACGAATCCTGATTGGCTCCCAATTAACAGCTGGTCCCCCCCATTGGCTGGTGCGCATCCATTGAATCCCCTCCTCTACCTTTGTCAATTTCCTTGCGCTCCCGTTGAAACGCCTAGTTGTTGTTTCCTCTGGCAGGGAAAAAGAAGTTCCCTCGCTCGTTAGTTGGAGGTAGGGGACATATAGTTGGGGAACGAGAGAAGCTTTTCCGAGGTGGAAGCTCGACCCCCTCCCCAGCAACTACAGGACGCCCTGCTAAACTGAATGGAAAGGAAGTAGGCTGAGGAACGAGGGATCCATCCATCGCCGTAGTAGCACGGCGCACGGTGTGAGCGGTAACTACTACTACTCGAACCAGCGTGCAACCTTGCCGCTTGAAAGCAAACAAGGGAATGGCATAAACACCCCCAGCGATGGTTTACTTGCGAGGCGGACCTTCAAAGACTTTGCTGTTGTGAATTTTTCTGTCCTAAAACTGTGCCGCGCCGCCTGCGGGGATTAAGAAACGCGCTTCCATATAGGACAAGAAAAAGGGATTAATTATGCCGGACCAAATAACAGTTTCAGAGTTCGTGGCAGAGACGAATGAAGATTATAAATCGCCGACTGCCTCCAACTTCACCACCAGAATGTCCCACTGTAGGAATACTGTGGCTGCCCTGGAGGAGGTGAGTGCTCTAGTCTGTGACTGTGACTGTCGTGATCATGAGGTCGTGATGGGCAAACAACCTCCAAATTGGACAAAAAATAGCCTATATCTTCATAAAAGCACTAATTATGCTTTATTCCTAATAACATTAGACTATCCTCATATTTAGGCTAATTTACTTAGTATGATGTATACCACGAATTGCATATAAAGATGTATGTATGTTTATAAACAACCGTGGGTAAACTAATATATTCCACAAATAAAAAGACAGGTTCGCTAGGAGTTTAGGTGGGTTCGTTTACCCTCGACTACATGCCTGCCACAATAACATTGTCAGTCAAAGCTCATTCTCAGCCATTGTTCATGTCTAATAATATTGCACGTAGCCTCGCACTTTTGCTCTGCAATGAGTCAAACACCAGAGACAGGCTGTGCACTGTGCAGCGGGCAGAAATGTACTTCACTCAGTCAAACAAAGCGTTTCAGAATGGCTCTATTACATTTGTTTGTAGTGGTCACACACACTGGCATCATTTAGGCTTCAAGGGTATAGTAATTCCCAAAGTCGTTTGGTTCACAGCCTGGCAGATGAGGGTGGAAAAAAGAAAGAAAAATCTCAAATATGCACTTGACCCAGTTTACACCTGCGTTTACTCTGTAGCTGGAGAGAAAGCGTTTGTGTTCTTCCTTTAACTTGCAGGTCATTTACAGAGGCAGGGACACTTCCGCTTTGTTCCCTGACAGCCCTCCCCTCTCCCTCTCTCCCTCCCTCTCTTGTTATAGTTTCCCTACTTTGTGTGCTCTATAGCAGAGCCTCGCCCAGCCTGATGGTAAAAATAGAATTTCCCACATGAGCAGCTTGTGTGTGTGTGTGTGTGTGTGTGTGTGCGTGTGTGTGTGTGTGTAGGGCTTGTAGAAAGTAGGTGACACAGATGATGATAACATTTATTACTAGTAGCAGGCAGCCAATCTAGTTCATCATCTTTGTTGTGTCATAATTGAATCATGGTTTTCTCCTGGTCTCCTCACTTCACACTGAGGAATACTTTTGTCATACAAATTAGACTGCTGACAGAACATTGTGCCCATGTACCCTTTTATTCAAAGGACACAGAGTCGACTCGTGTGCAGAGAGAGAGCTCAGTTCTTGGCTTCTAAATGATGTTATGTCAGTATTACTCAGCTAATCCACATCTGGGCTCAGCGTCGGCTTCATCGTAAGCTTCCTGATCCCCCCCACACCTTGGTGAGGGCTGTGGCTTTATTTGTAACCTGTGTGTCTTAAGCAGGCAGCCAGACGTACACCTGCTCTGGCTGACAGGTGCTTTGCTTGGCGTCAGACACCTATAGGTGCACGCTGCCTGGAACAATGCAACCTTTTGCTGCTGTGTGGGTGGTAAAATAGCAATTAATCTGCTCTAGTGAATGATTGGATTCAGCACTGCTTAAAGTGCAATGCACTTTTCTGTAGACCGCTATGGAAGTGTATTGCCTGCATAATTCAAATGGAAATGTAATATGTGAAGAATTGGCCACGTAATCCTACATTTGAATTTAAATTTGCCACTTGTATGTGCAGTTTTTGGCTCACATTTGAATTTGGAGCCAAAAGCTGTACATACAAGTAGTTGCAAATTTCCATTTGAATTACAGTAATATAGATGCATGCAATACACTTCCCTACTGCCATAGTAAGTGAGTGTTTGGCTTTTACTGATGTAGATAGTAGGCAAACAGTAATTGTTGCCATGTGAGGTTGAATTGTTGGGTTGAGAATAGGCCTGCACTATATGAGGAAAATCTGCGATGTGCGATAACATTGTTCAATATAGCGATGACGAATGACGATACAACTTGCGATAAATAAACAAATATTAATTAAAGTATGCATATTAGCTATACAGTTCCTATGTCTTTCTGCTTTAATAATGCTAACATAGACCCCAAACATAGCCTATTCCCACTGAATAAAGAAATGAAATACACACTGACTCTAGCTGAAACTACACACAGCGTGTTTGGGCTTTGGCAGAGGGGCGGAGCGCACTGTTGCAAGGGAAAGGTGTACGCTGGATTTACAACACAAGACAAAATAATCAGATGCTGAGTGGGAATGCATGACGCATGTAAATAAAACCACTTTTGTTATTCATTGCGTTTCAGGCAGTCTTTGCGATGTGTTTATTGCGCATGTTCATATTGCGATGACGATGAAAATACGATTAATTGTGCAGCTCTAGTTGAGAATCTAATTCAGATTTGGAGTTGGGCTGTTCAACCTGCGGAGTGCTGTTGTTCCAGAGACGGAGACTGCCGCTCCGCTCGGGAGTGAGTTGTGTTGTTGTTTCAGATTGACCTTCCCTCACTCAGGCTCCCGGGACACAAGAGGCTTTATTGTCGGGACAACAGCCTCCCTCACTTTGGTCTGTTTGAGCAATTAAACACTGCAGTGGACGGAGAACACTTCCACTTATTGTCTGCTGGCCTGCCTGGAATCTGACACACATGCATAGTACACACGCACATGCATCCCCCACAACAAGTATCTGCTCACTTCCTTAACATGACATTTGTCTTCTGAACTGTCTCTTGATATTAGCAGCATTTCTCAAAATATTTTGGCTAAACCCCAAGAGGACAGCAGTGCAAGGTCACTTTCTAATGGCGGTTTTCACCTCTGAGTAATGTTATACATCTGCATATATTCATGAACATTGACAGTCAGAGAAGATATCACACAGTTTACAGCGTTGTGCTGACTAGTTTCCAACATTGTGCTGATTCTGGCGCTTTCTTCTACAGTAGCAGTTTCGTTATATAAGCGCTCATTTCTTAGTTTTTACCCTTGAATTGACAGCTGAGGACAAGCTGATTGGAGCAGAGTGTTCTGTAATGCTACAGTGGACTGGTCTGGTTTTTAGCACAATGTCTTCAGTTTTTGGAATTTACTTTGATGACTTTGTTGCTTGTTGCCCAGGCTTAACATTCCTTTGTAATAAATTAATAAATGTGCTTCAAGTCTGTGTTTAGCACAGCGGTAAATCTGTTTTGTCTATTACTGTAGCTTGATCTCTGTGTGGGTGCAACGTGTTGAGGAGTGAGATTATTCTGTTGGTAAAGTGTTTGATTAGTGTGAAAATAGGCTATAATCCCAGATGGCTTGAGTCCTGCTTGCTCTTTCGGGGAGATGAATGACTCGTACTATTTCTTCTCCTTAATCTTGGGATGACTGAGAAGAGACCGAGGACCTAATGAGAGGAAGAATATTTTTGGGACAATGGGTGTTGCACCACTTGCCTGTCTGTTGAGTCTCTACATCAGTGGTTCTCAAATGGGGGTCCGGGGACCCCCAGGGGTCCGTGGCACTTTGCCAGGGGGTCCGCAAAAAGTTTTCAGGAAAATAAAAAAAAATATATTTTTTGCAAAAGCTTCATAGTTCAACGAAAATATTGTATGCTTTAAATCTAAAATTGTTCATGGATTACATTCTAATCTAACAAACCTATCAATTTAAAAATCAAGCACGTTACCGTGGAAACAATTAAGCTTAGCCCATAATCACAAATCAGAATGAGGGGGTCCCCGGTATATTTTCTATCTTGTAAGGGGTCCTTGGCTGAAAAACATTTGAGAACCTCTGCTCTACATCATATAAATCACTGTTGCTGGCAGACACATTTGGATCGCCCAAAAGTCAGCAGAGAGAGAGGGTGGCATGTGCATCCACAACGGCTACATGGAAGATATGAGCACAAGCACAGCAGGGTTTTGATTCCAGTCTACAACGCAGTTTTGAAATTGATGAAGTAAGACCAAGCTACTTCATGCAGGAAAACAAATGATGTGCAGTTGTCTCACTAGAGTAATACATTTTATTTTCCTGCCATGTTCCTGTGTGTTGTAATACACAATGATGATAAATGAGCTTCACGTTAGTTGTATGTAGCACTAGTAGCAACCTATAGCCACTGTCATTACTTGACATAATAAGTCGTTTTGTGCGACCGCTTAGGTTGCCCCCTCCTCTTACCAGTAAAGGCCTTCTGCTCCATTTCAAATACACCTCCTCCTCCCTCACCTGAGCTTCATCGTACCATCCTGGCCTGGCTGTATCAAAAGCAGCTCATCTAACGTAGTGTAATTCCAGAGGGAAGTCGTAATGTCTCAAGTGTTTTGGTAGGCTGATGCACTCTTTTGCCTTCTTTAAAGACCCTTCAAAATGCATTGACCTCTGCCTGGTGTGTTTATAGGAAGCCTTTAAAGCCATTAACAGTAGAGGAGACTGAACCACTCAAAGGTTTTAAATGGGCGCAGACTGTTGTGTAGCTAATTATTTCTCCCTAATTGCATCTGAAACAACCAGTTAGGTTAGCAGTTGTAAAAGCTTTTTTTGCTTTGCCAAATAAATGGGTTTATGTATTCAGTGTGTGTGTGTGCGTGTGTGTGTGTGTGTGCGTGCATGTGTGTGCATGTCCTTAAAACCACAGCCATAAAAACAAGTTTATCCAGTGAGAGGATGTTGGGTCTTTGTGTCCTCCTGACCCCCCTTTGTACTCCTGTAAAACACGACTTCTCCTCCTCCACACTTTTGTTGAGCTTTCTTCACTACATGTAGCTTCTCAGTCCACACTAAAGGCTGTTACACACCAAGAGCGATGCGAATATACAGCACAAAATTGCGATGCGAATTTTGACCCACTTGTCAATCACAGCAACAGATGTGTACACGTCGGAAGTGAATTTCTGAAAAATCGACCTTGGTCCAAAAAAATAAACGCTGCAATAACGCTCAGCGAAACTTCACCGTTGGCATGCACGGTTGCATTGACTGATATAGGTTTGGAAAATATTATTGACGTGTGAATTAATCGCACAAAAAAAACCCGCTCCCGATGTGTAAGGACCTTTAGGATTGAACGCTCCAGGAGTCCAAGCTTCTCAAAGTACAAGCCGATTTAAGATTGCTCGCTGATGTTTGCTTTTACAATTTAATTTGGAATGATCTGAGCGGCAAATGATGTCTTTCTAGACTAGTACACAGACAGCAGGCACACCAGACAATGCTATTTCTTCATTGTCTGACTGGTGTACTTTCTACACCCTATTGTAAAATTCACATGATTGATTTTTGATTGAAAATGACTTCTCAGACATGATGAGGTCATTGACTGGATGATGTGTTTCCATGGATACCAGGAGCTGGATGACATTATTAGGCAGAACACCCACACTTAGCCTTAGTAGGCAGAACACCCACACTTAGCCTTAGTAGGCAGAACACCCACACTTAGCCTTAGTAGGCAGAACACCCACACTTAGCCTTAGTAGGCAGAACACCCACACTTAGCCTTAGTAGGCAGAACACCCACACTTAGCCTTAGTAGGCAGAACACCCACACTTAGCCTTAGTAGGCAGAACACCCACACTTAGCCTTAGTAGGCAGAACACCCACACTTAGCCTTAGTAGGCAGAACACCCACACTTAGCCTTAGTAGGCAGAACACCCACACTTAGCCTTAGTAGGCAGAACACCCACACTTAGCCTCTGACCTCTGAGTTATGTATTGATCTTTGTTCAAATACCCCTGTTTTTCTCTCACCCGTGAAAAACTCAAGAGGATGTGTCAAGGAAGTCTGCTGAAGGCTAGACTTGGCACACATTCTGCATCTTGGTCCTATTTTTGTCTTTATGACTGTTTATATCCCCAGTTGTGTGCTCTGCCTGCCCATGGCCGAGTCTCTGCCAGTCAGAGAGAGACTCTTAAAAAAGATCTGAATCAATAGACCTCTTTCCTTGATCCAATCGCCAGTGCTTACACTTCCAGCTCAGGTCTGAAGAGAGAGGTGTATTTATGTTCTTACACTTCCAGCTCAGGTATGAAGAGAGAGATGTATTTGTGTTATTCCACTTCCAGCTCAGGTCTGAAGAGAGAGGTGTATTTATGTTATTCCACTTCCAGCTCAGGTCTGAAGAGAGAGGTGTATTTATGTTCTTCCACTTCCAGCTCAGGTCTGAAGAGAGAGGTGTATTTATGTTCTTCCACTTCCAGCTCAGGTATGAAGAGAGAGGTGTATTTGTGTTATTCCACTTCCAGCTCAGGTATGAAGAGAGAGGTGTATTTGTGTTATTCCACTTCCAGCTCAGGTATGAAGAGAGAGGTGTATTTATGTTCTTCCACTTCCAGCTCAGGTATGAAGAGAGAGGTGTATTTGTGTTATTCCACTTCCAGCTCAGGTATGAAGAGAGAGGTGTATTTATGTTCTTACACTTCCAGCTCAGGTATGAAGAGAGAGGTGTATTTGTGTTATTCCACTTCCAGCTCAGGTATGAAGAGAGAGGTGTATTTGTGTTATTCCACTTCCAGCTCAGGTCTGAAGAGAGAGGTGTATTTATGTTCTTCCACTTCCAGCTCAGGTATGAAGAGAGAGGTGTATTTGTGTTCTTCCACTTCCAGCTCAGGTATGAAGAGAGAGGTGTATTTATGTTCTTACACTTCCAGCTCAGGTATGAAGAGAGAGGTGTATTTGTGTTCTTCCACTTCCAGCTCAGGTATGAAGAGAGAGGTGTATTTATGTTCTTACACTTCCAGCTCAGGTATGAAGAGAGAGGTGTATTTGTGTTCTTCCACTTCCAGCTCAGGTATGAAGAGAGAGGTGTATTTGTGTTCTTCCACTTCCAGCTCAGGTATGAAGAGAGAGGTGTATTTATGTTCTTACACTTCCAGCTCAGGTCTGAAGAGAGAGGTGTATTTATATTTATGTTCTTACACTTCCAGCTCAGGTATGAAGAGAGAGGTGTATTTGTGTTCTTACACTTCCAGCTCAGGTCTGAAGAGAGAGGTGTATTTATGTTATTCCACTTCCAGCTCAGGTCTGAAGAGAGAGGTGTATTTATGTTCTTCCACTTCCAGCTCAGGTATGAAGAGAGAGGTGTATTTATGTTATTCCACTTCCAGCTCAGGTATGAAGAGAGAGGTGTATTTATGTTATTCCACTTCCAGCTCAGGTATGAAGAGAGAGGTGTATTTATGTTATTCCACTTCCAGCTCAGGTATGAAGAGAGATGTGTATTTATGTTCTTCCACTTCCAGCTCAGGTATGAAGAGAGAGGTGTATTTGTGTTCTTCCACTTCCAGCTCAGGTATGAAGAGAGAGGTGTATTTATGTTCTTACACTTCCAGCTCAGGTCTGAAGAGAGAGGTGTATTTATGTTCTTACACCTCCAGCTCAGGTATGAAGAGAGAGGTGTATTTGTGTTCTTACACTTCCAGCTCAGGTCTGAAGAGAGAGGTGTATTTATGTTATTCCACTTCCAGCTCAGGTCTGAAGAGAGAGGTGTATTTATGTTCTTCCACTTCCAGCTCAGGTATGAAGAGAGAGGTGTATTTATGTTCTTCCACTTCCAGCTCAGGTATGAAGAGAGAGGTGTATTTATGTTATTCCACTTCCAGCTCAGGTATGAAGAGAGAGGTGTATTTATGTTATTCCACTTCCAGCTCAGGTATGAAGAGAGAGGTGTATTTGTGTTATTCCACTTCCAGCTCAGGTATGAAGAGAGAGGTGTATTTATGTTCTTCCACTTCCAGCTCAGGTCTGAAGAGAGAGGTGTATTTGTGTTATTCCACTTCCAGCTCAGGTCTGAAGAGAGAGGTGTATTTATGTTCTTCCACTTCCAGCTCAGGTATGAAGAGAGAGGTGTATTTATGTTCTTCCACTTCCAGCTCAGGTATGAAGAGAGAGGTGTATTTATGTTATTCCACTTCCAGCTCAGGTATGAAGAGAGAGGTGTATTTATGTTATTCCACTTCCAGCTCAGGTATGAAGAGAGAGGTGTATTTGTGTTATTCCACTTCCAGCTCAGGTATGAAGAGAGAGGTGTATTTATGTTCTTCCACTTCCAGCTCAGGTCTGAAGAGAGAGGTGTATTTGTGTTATTCCACTTCCAGCTCAGGTATGAAGAGAGAGGTGTATTTATGTTCTTACACTTCCAGCTCAGGTATGAAGAGAGAGGTGTATTTATGTTCTTACACTTCCAGCTCAGGTATGAAGACAGAGGTGTGTGATGCTTTGGTATTGCCTCCTCTCACTCTAATGACTCTAGTTCATTGACAGTTCTCTGAGCAGCAGTGGCAAGCGTTGAAAGCCACAATGGTATATTAATTATCCAGCAGAGTGGATCACTTATTGAGATCACTGTGTGTATTACATCATCACTGTATGTATTACATCAGCATCCTTCCCAAAGTGTCAAAATGTGACTGTATACATTGGGAATTTAATGGCTATGGCTCACACAGCAGGCCACTGTTGGGTTTGTCTTTTTTTTTTTTTGGCATGTTGTGCAGCCCTAGCTACACTGTAATTTGCTGGACAGGTGTTGTGCTGTGTTGCTGCTCAGGGCTCCAGAGTGCGCCTATTTACACGCATTTTCCCACCTTAAAATCTGCCAGTGCGCCTACGCCTACATATTTTCATATCATGCACCGGTGCACCCTGGGAATTTGTAGCGTCTTTTTTTCTCTCTCTCTCTTTCTCTCTCTCTACCTACCGCCACGCTCGCGCACCTTGCTGTGTCAAAGACGGAAATACAAAAATAACGTTTTAGGCTTGTGCAGAATTGTTTTATTTTGAAAATCCAACTGGAACTCGTATCATTCTTTATTGCTAGGACACATTCTTGGCTCACTGGTCCCGGTCCCGACTCGGAGTCACAAACAGATGGAAATCATGGAATTAAAATATGTCAGCGATGGTTTTGTACGCGGGAGACAAAGCTACGGCTTCAGCAGATATGAGTTCTGGCTAGCGTTAGTTGGCTGGCATGACAATGACATCTTAGCATCTAATGTTAGCATCGCTAATGTTAGCATCTTGCTAACTATAACTATCAAGCAGATTCTGGGAATAATAACGTAACAACATGTAATTCAAGATCACTAAAATGTGTTGTTGACAATATGGCTATGTTGTCTGTCAGACCATCTAAGAGCAGCTACTGTATCTACTACGGTTTGGCTGTGGAAAGCAAGGTTAGGTGACAGGCAGCCTCTGCTCAGTGTTTTTCACTGTCTGCAGTACTAGTGAGATCATCATTTCACAGGCACACTGTGGGATATGTCACTACTACTAATCACAGTAACGTGAACGTTCACAATCACGACCACCAATAACACATAATGTTAGACAAACAACAGATGACTAAATAAATGGTTAATGATAATTTAATGACAACAAAAGCCAATGAGCTGCATTGAGTCATTCTGGTAAGAAATTCATGGTACATCATGAGAATACGGTACTTTAATTTAATTAATCTAAATTGTAATCTATCAGAGATTAATCATTGTGTCGTTAAAATATTTATGTACTCCTAATTTCTTCAATTTACGAGCATAATGTAAGGTGATAACCACAGACACCCAGTACTACATACAGTACATGCTGCAATACTTAACATGCAAAGGCTCCCATCAATGGGCCATGGCTCAATCCCCATTGTGTTAAGTCATTTGGTGATAGATAGTGACTTAACAGACATTTATTTACATGAAAATATTTAAGCGTATCACTTTAAGAAATTACCAATATATACAAAATGACAAAGAATGTAACGCTTAAAATGTATTATTGCGGTGCCAAAAGGCGTGGGGAAAAACTTGGGTGCACCTAAATTATGTGCTGGTGCACCTAAATTAAAAAAGTAAGGTGCACCGGTGCACGTAGTGTGAAAAGTTAGTCTGGAGCCATGCTGCTTAGATACCAGTATCCCTCCCATGTCCCTACACTCTTAACCCCTTGAGCAATGTTCCAGACTTGGCGTGGTTGGCAGGCCTCCCTCTCTTTCACTATGAAACAATCCCGGGACCCTAAGCATTGCTGGGGCCCATATAACCGGCGTCAACAATACTGCACGGCTAGTATAGGTCTGTATCCCGCAGTGAGAGGGCAGAACTCCTACACGGTCCGTAGCCTCTCCTTCACACGGCCAGACACCCACCCACCAGGCCTCGCCCGCTGTCCTCTACTCCTCTGTCCAGACGGTTCATTTTTCTCTCATGAATAACGGTTATTTATAGCCGAGCTCAGCTTTTCATGGGCCGTTTTCAGAGTTGGTAAGGGGGGCGGTTGGTTGACCCTGTCCAAAGGCTAGAGCCGTTACTCCCATCTGGCTATTATTTCATCTGACAGAGGTCCATCACATGGGTATGCCAGCTATGTGCTGGTAAGGCATGTCGCCCGACTGCTTGATTCTCTACTGAGATGATTGGGGAGGACCTCTGGGAACGACGCTGGCATTCCTGGCATCAAGAGGCAACTGTTGGCCCAGGCTTTGCCTGCCATACCAGCCTTCAGTCTGCTTCTCACTGATTGCACCTATCTTCATTGAAATTGCTGTATAATGAGGCAATAATGGTTGTAGAATACTGAAGTAGGTTTCAAAATGTCCAATGAATTCGTTGGTTGAGAAAGCAGATAAGTGCCTCATGTGAGTCTGTCTGTCTTTACCTTAAGAGTCTAGCCTCTCATCCCTTTACAGCACTTTTATAAGCTTAATCCCAGCTGTTGTCTGTGCCTGCTTATATGTAAGAGCTGACACCAACCCTTATCCTTTGTAAACACAAGAAATATCATATCTTATTTTCTCATCTGCAGCTGCCCCAGTGGCTGCACTGTTGTGTCGTTGCGTAATCAGTTGTTGCAGTACAAAAACACGTGTTTTTCTATAAAGCTACTTTGTGTTGGAACGTCTCATTGAAAGTGCAGTGATTTATGGCTGAAGTGTTAATTATCAAAGACAAGTGTGCTCTCGTTACTCTTCTGCTTGTGTCAGTGTGTCAGCATGATGTGTTTATGTTGGACGTGTTCCCGGGCCAAGGGAAGGCCTGGTCTTCCTCTGCACAGAACCCCCACCCCCATTCCAGGCATGGTTGGCGGGAACGGCCTGGCCAGGGACAACAGCTGTCCCCAGGAACAGGTGGCATGGAGGAAAGTTTTAACAAGGCTTCAGACAGCAGGGTTATGGATGCGGAGGCAATCCACTTCTAATGACTTTAGAGACACACAGATGGGCCTACATGCTCTCACGCACACATGCACCATTTGGCCTAAATGAGCAGCCCTAAACCCCAGCCACTCTGGGGCCAGTCTTCAAGATACTTCAGCCACTTTGGCCAGTCTTCAAGATACTTAAGCCACTCTGGCCAGTCTTCAAGATACTTCAGCCACTCTGGCCAGTCTTCAAGATACTTCAGCCACTCTGGCCAGTCTTCAGGATACTTCAGCCACTCTGGCCAGTCTTCAGGATACTTCAGCCACTCTGGCCAGTCTTCAGGATACTTCAGCCACTCTGGGGCCAGTCCTCAGGATACTTCAGGATCAACACAGTCTGTTTCCCCGCTTCACCCCTGTCCGCACTGTAGAGTCCCTTCATGTTGCCCCCTGACTGAACCAAGAGAAGAACAGAAGGCTAAATATCTTGGAGCAGAAACAACTTAATTTACAGTTCCAAATCTTGTGACAGTCAGTAAGAATTCTTGATGTTTTTCCTTTTTAAACTGTTCCAAAAGCCTTCATGTTTTCAGAGGGATAGGCAAGTACTTGACAGTGCCGTCTTAAAGTTGAGTCTGTTTTAGAGATGGGTATCACCACTGATTTCATTCCGATTCACAAGGTCCTGATGGGCCTTTTTCACAGCAATTATTTGGTGTCTAAAAGGTAGGAAGTAATACAGGTGCTAGAAAAATGTTCAGGCCTGGAGGGATTTCGAAACGTACCCCGACCGCAACGGTGGGGGCCCTCGCTGGCGACGCTAAACTTTTGCTAAGCTGTTCGCATCTATGTTCGTAATCATGCGATGCGAACAGTTGTATTATGGGATGTGCATTTCCCAGGCAATGACACATTGACACGTTTTGGAACAGCGCCGCACGCTGGCACGATACTCCTAAAAGCAAAATGCTTATTGTTTTGAATGATTTGGCATTTTCTATTACTGTCAACACCAGTATTGTTGTATTGTAATAATATGCCATATTGAAATTTTGGGGCGAGCAGGGGAAAAAAATAAATAATAATTAAATAATAATAATAATATATATATATTTTTTCTGGCCTGGCGGGGCCACCAGGCCTGTAGAATGGTAGGGGAAACACTGAGGTGCAAGCAGAACATTAAGGAAGGTTTACAATAGGGATGTCCCGATCACATTTTTTTTGCTCCCGATCCGATCCCGATCATGTGATTTTGAGTATCTGCCGATACCGATTTTTCCCGATCCGATCTTTCGGCAATGCATTAAGAAAAAAGAAAAGAAAAAACTGCAATCAAGTTGACCCTTAAGATTGTTTTTTTATTTAACAGTATCCAACTAACTATCCATTATATCCAACATGGATATGGCTTTTTTATTTAACAGTATATTCATTATATCCAACATGGATTCAAAATTTAAAACAAAATAAAATAAAGCTTATCAGTGGTGCACCACAAAATAACCATGTAAACTAAAACAAATGATGTGCAGAATAGTGCAATAACAATGTAAATCAGGAAATGCGTTTGTTTTGGTAAATTCTTCTGCTCTGTGCGACACTAAATAAATGAATGATGATATGTAATTTAAAACCAAAACTAAGGCCTCAGGATGAGTTTAACACATTCACTGCCAGCCTTTTTTTTTTTACTGTAGGTAGCTTTTGCCAGAGGGTTTTTTTGAGGATTCTGGCTCATTTTACAAGAGCCAAGGATAATTTTCTGCTTGGAGTTTGTCAACACAAAGTTCACAAAAGTACTAATAGAATGTGTGCTTTCTCTGTCTAAAAGAGTTAGTTTGTAGAGTTAGTAGTTATGTAGATATTAGCCGTTGAGTACAGCATGGTTTCAGCGTCTGAGACAAAAAGCTGAGATAATCGCAGTTTTGTGAAATTCAATATCAAACAGTCACTTTAACCATTTATTTTTGGCATCAGTGAGACATCAGACATAAACAATATAGTTCTGAACAGTAATTTCCTCCATAGCAGCACCCGCACCCCCTCTCCTTACAACTCCTCCCTCCGTGGGCGTGTCTCCGTGTTTGTCAGTCACAAGCCAGTCTCTCCTGCCTGTCTGAGCAGTGAGCAGCAGCCTCTCTCTCTGGCGGCCCCTCGTCGGCGAGCGTGGATGTGGCTTAATCCGTTCTTGGATTTTCGGTTGAGAGCTTTGACGAAGCCTTGTGTGACTCTAGGCTTATGCTGCGCGCTTCAAAGTGTGCTTTCCACCCAGTCCACCTTTGGAAGCCCCCACCGCCGTGCGCCCGTGTGAAAGGTTTTCGCCTACAGTATGAGAATGAGGCTCGTTCGCTTCTGGGTCCTCGGTTGAGCTCAGCTGGAATGCGTGCGTTTCTGGCCAAACAACACTCAATAGTCTGAGCACCGTCGCCACTCAGTGGGTCGGCGGAATGGATTGCACACGCCCGGCGGCTCTAACAGTATAATAGAAGATGCAAAAGGGCCAGATCAACGATCCACCGTCAAAAAAAAAAAAACGATTTTTTTGACGTATCCATACGTCGCTGGCAGTTAACGGTTGGATTCTGCTTGACGTATCAGTACGTCGTTGGGAGTTAACGTGTTAAGACGTGAACATGGTCATGTTTGTTGAATTTAATTTTTTTTTTTTTTTTTTTTTTTTACTCCCGATCTTTTCCCCCCGATTCCGATCTTCTAAAAATCACGTGATCGGCCCCGATCTCCGATCACGTGATCAGATCGGGACATCCCTAGTTTACAAGTTCCAATCCATTTAGGTGTTCCAGTGCAGGGACCCTCATTACTGTTAGTATGGTGTGAGGAAGTGTAGCCTAGCCTCTAAACTGGTATGGGTTGGTACACTATGTAAATGATTCTTGTCAGATAATCCTTTGTTGTTGAGCATTTATTTCCATGAGCTGAGTTGAACTGTCATCCTATAGCCTAAATTAGCATGAACAGCACTGGTATTACGCTAACACCATCTACAGAGAACTTAAACCCTCAGTCAATTGAGTTAGCAAGACAGTCTGCAAGACAGTTATGCTAAACGAACAACATAACATAATGAGTTAGAATATGTAAGTAATAAGTTCTATTCCTGCAGAATTATTCACAGCACAAGTCAAGGCTCAGCTTACATGTACTTCACGTTCACGCACACTTCAGGGTTAGAAAGTCCATATTATTGTCTTTGGACAGGTTTTCACCGTTTTGACAGCAGGAAAAACAATCTGTTCATTAACGCTTGTTAACTACTGCAGAGTCTGCTCGTTAAGGGCACATGAGAGGGGAAGGAGAAGATGAGAGGGGGAGAGAGAGAGTCCATGTTGGTGACGTGACGTCACCTTATTAAGATCGATCTCTGATTTTATTAACACATTCACTGCCAGACGTTTTTTTTTTACTGTAGTTAGCTTCTGCCAGAGGTTTTTTTTGAGGATTCTGGCTCATCTTTCAAGACCCGAGGATTCTTTTCTGCTAAGATTTTGTGAACACACAATATCTCAAAAGAACTAATAGAATGTGTGCTTTCTCTGTCTAAAAGAGTTAGTTTGTAGAGTTAGTAGTTATGTAAGCATTAGCAGTTGAATACAGCATGGTTTCAGCGTCAGAAAAATTATTCAGAGATAAACGGCTTTTTGTGAAATTCGATAGAACAGTCACTTTAACCATTCATTTTTGGCATCAGTAAGAGTCAGACATCTAAACAATAGTTTTGAACAGTAATTTCCTCCATAACAGCAGGAAACCCCCCTCTGCTTCCAACTCCTCCCTCCGTGTGTGTTCTCCTCCTGCCTCCCTGGCTCTCCAGCGGGCGTGTCACAACGAAGTTGCTGCTGCCTGGCTGCTGCCTGTTTGAGCGGCCGCTGTTTGAGGAAGTCTGGGTGGACTCGCTCGTTTCGTGGAGTTTTGGTTGAGAGCTTTGATGCGATTCTGGTCATATTTATGCTGCGTGTTTCAAAGTGTGCATCCAATCTATTCTTGGAACCCCCCACCGTTACCACCGCTGTGCATCAGCGCGAAAGTGAAAGCGTTTTCGCCATCAATTTTACAGTATCAGAACGGCTTCGTCGCGCTTTTCCCTCCAGTTTTGGGTCGCCTCTTTCTACTGTGGAGAGACATGTCGACACTCAGTGGGTCGGTAAAATAGATTATACACATTCAATACCTCCAATTCTGGTGTAGGAGACGTAAAAGGGTTAGATCAACGTCCCACCGTCAAAAAAAAAAAATAGATTCTGAGAACGTGTTAACACGTCCTTGGCAGTCAACAGCTGGATTCTGAAAACGTGTTAACACGTCCTTGGCAGTGAACGTGTTAAACAATATCGGGCCATTCAAATGAAGATCGATTTGAATCGGGATTTATTTTTTTATTTTTACCAAGCCCTTGTCTCTTTCAGATTTCCGGTATCACCCTAACCTCTGTAAAATCTAAGCCCCGTTATTTCTTTCTGTGGGACTGTTACCCCAAAGTTCCCCATGGGAGTTTTGTTGGAAGTGAGAAGTGTGTCGTCAGGCTCCAGGGCATTGTAGAGCAGTTTGTGTTATCCAGGCCTTTACGCTGCAGCAGCCCTCCCCACGGATCTACTGAGGGCGGAGGTCATGGTCGCTCCCCAATTGATTCAAAACCACCATCTCTCTTATCTGCTGGTGTGCTGTGACTGTCAGAATGTGATAGGAATTGTGACTGTGAGGTGTTTGGGGTTGTATTGTTTGGCCATTGTCGAGCAAGGTGAGTTCAGGTGGTTTTGGAGGAAGGTTAAAAAAATTTTTGCATGGAAGCTCTCTGTCCAGCAGGGTGAAGGGGGTCAAGAGTCAAGGGGTGACCGGAGGTTAGGGGTGTGGGACGTTAGGGGCATGGGGCTAAAGGGGAACGTAAAGCCCAGGTCATCCATCAGGGTGTCCTGGTCCAGATTGCTAGAGACGGCTCCTGTTGACGGCTATTGTTCCCTGACCGGCCCCACCTCTTCATTAATGAACTTCTCCACCATTGATTTGCAGTCCTGGCCACTCCGCTCTGCTCGGGGGAGGGGTGGGAGGGGTGAGACCTCGTAATTGTGTTGTCCTGTTGTCACTTTCACTCAAGCCCTTTTCCCACATGCGCTTTGTACCGCAAAATGACCGGAACGTGGTCAAATGGCTGCATGTGGGAAAGGCGCCGTGCCGGTATAAGCGCGACCCCGTCGTCGCGGCCATTTCACCAGTTTTGAGCTAGTCAGAAGAACGGTATGCCGCGATAGACAGACAGGTGAGAAAGGGGTCCAGTCATTTTCCGCTATCAGTGGGCTGTGACTTCGTGGACCAGGTTGCACACAGTAGACAGTCCAACACCAAATACACAGCTGATTGTTCGATATTCCCCTGGTGTTGCGTACCACCAAAGGACTATTGCCAGTCGCAAACGCGCTTCCAGTGGTTTTCGCCACCGGGTGATCTTGCGTGCGGGTCGGACCAGACTCAGCACGTAATACCGGGACATGCGAAAATGACGCTTCCATTCCACGTCGTCAAAATTGTTCAGAGCATCTTCCCAAAATAAATTCCCTCCTGGTCTCTCTCGCTTCCAGACGGCTCTAGTCTCACGCAGCAGCGCAGAGGTACATAACACTGTCATGATCTGTCCCCGGTTTAGTCTATCTTCATATTCTGCGCGACACTCTCATGGGCGAGGTGTACACACGTTGCTTAATGTTCCAGCGGGCATAATCTAATCATTAGCGCACATTAAAGCAAACTGGCGAAATGATCTTGTGATAATAAGAGCAGTAGCCTATGTCAGCTTCATGTGTGTGTGTGCTGATTTTCCCCTCTCCTCTCTGCTCGCTCTCTGGCCACAGTCCGTCCTCCTCCTTCAGTCACAGCCCGACAGGGACTAAGCAACGTTGCCGACAGCCAAGGCAAGCCCGGACACATCAAATGAAGCCAGTCTGTAAAAAGTGCTTCAACGCCACGCAGGTGAACGGATAAACAAGCAAACTTATTTCACCATTCTGAGTTTTGCCGACACGTCACTCCCCACCCGCTCTGCAGTGCCGCCCCCCCCCACATACAGGCAATTTCGCTGATAGATTCCCACATGCCAGAGGAGAGGTGTGAAGGGAAATGTCCGATATTGACTTACAGGTAATTTTCCGGTACGCATGTGGGAAAACGGCTTCAGAGAGAGAACTGCCCCTGACTTTTTCTCCGGTGCAAAAAGGTTTAAGATAAGCTCCTTCGAGGCTCTCGAGGGAGTTTTTAGTCTGATTGCTTTTGGCTTAGGTTTAGAGTTGAAACCAAACTAGATCAAATGTTTGATGCTACAAATAGCCGGGAGAGTTGGGCAGTAGGTGTCCCCTGTCCCTACGCACACTCTGATGATACTGCGGGCGGCACTGGAAATGCATTGAGAGATCTGAAGTGATATCCACTCCATAATGTTTTATGTGTATAGTAGATGGACTCAGGTGGCTCAGTGGTTAACACTGTTGCCTCACAGCAAGAAGGTCCTGGGTTCGAACCCCGGTCCATCCCAGGTCCTTTCTGTGTGGAGTTTGCATGTTCTCCCCCTGTCCGTGTGGGTTTCCTCCCACCATCAAGAAAGACATGTATGTTAGGGTTAAGACTCCTGTCAGTGCCCCTGACCAAGGTACTGGCAAAAGAACTGGAGTTGGTCCCCGGCCGCTGCACAGTGGCTGCCCACTGCTCCTAGTTCTAGGAAGGTTCCTAGTAGAGGATGGGTCAAATGCAGAGGATGAATTTCCCCAAGGGGATAAATAAAGGATAACTTAACTTAACTTAGATGCTGCTGATGGAGTTCTTTAGAAGCCTAAGCTTCGTCAGAGTGCCTCGCTCTCCTAGAGGATGCATTTTTATGCCAAAAATAAAACCTCCCTGAAAGTTGTAAGCTCTCAAAGGACTTCAAAAGGAGCTGTTTAACTAAGGTTTAAACAAAGTTTTTTTTTCTGCAACTGAAGAGTGCACAATCTCTCTCTTTCTCTCTCTTTTCAATGTGAGACTCGCTCCTTTAAAGCGTTGTGAAATGTCGGGTGCATGGCGGGCGCGGATCTATAAATAGTAGGAAATAATTTGCGTATTTATGGCGGGCGGATGGTTCATGTATACAGGTGGATTAGGATGGCATAAAAGCTCATCCGCGCATCTCTACTGTGCAGTAACTGTTTGCCTCTGAGTCTGGCACCAGGAGGTTTACACCAGGAGGTTTTACACCATGAGCTTTTACACCAGGAGGTTTTACACCAGGAGGTTTAACACCAGGAGGTTTAACACCAGGAGGTTTAACACCAGGAGGTTTAACACCAGGAGGTTTTACACCAGGAGGTTTACACCAGGAGGTTTAACACCAGGAGGTTTTACACCAGGAGGTTTAACACCAGGAGGTTTTACACCAGGAGGTTTACACCAGGAGGTTTAACACCAGGAGGTTTTACACCAGGAGGTTTACACCAGGAGGTTTAACACCAGGAGGTTTTACACCAGGAGGTTTTACACCAGGAGGTTTTACACCAGGAGGTTTTACACCAGGAGGTTTAACACCAGGAGGTTTAACACCAGGAGGTTTTACACCAGGAGGTTTTACACCAGGAGGTTTTACACCAGGTTTACACTAGGAGGTTTTACACCAGGTTTACACTAGGAGGTTTTACACCAGGAGGTTTTACACCAGGAGGTTTTACACCAGGAGGTTTTACACCAGGAGGTTTTACACCAGGAGGTTTTACACCAGGAGGTTTTACACCAGGAGGTTTAACACCAGGAGGTTTAACACCAGGAGGTTTTACACCAGGAGGTTTTACACCAGGAGGTTTTACACCAGGTTTACACTAGGAGGTTTTACACCAGGTTTACACTAGGAGGTTTTACACCAGGAGGTTTTACACCAGGTTTACACCAGGAGGTTTTACACCAGGTTTACACTAGGAGGTTTTACACCAGGAGGTTTACACACATGCCAAAGAGAAAGTCAGAAGGTGAAGCCACTGGAGGTTTCCCCCCTCAAAGCACGGCACATTTGGTCCTCATTTCCCAGCCCCTCCCTCAAACTTGGTTTTCATCAGTCCCCTGCCAGTTTATAAACTTCATTAAATACTCCCCTTAAAGTTGGGCAGGCAAATTTATCAGGTTTAAAAAAATGGCGCCATCAGTTCTCTGCTGTAATTTCCACTCAAAGTAGTGCAACGCCTTACCAATGTGTTTTGATCAAGGTCTGTGTTTCTGTTTTAGGTCATGTGCTCAGGGTGCAAAATTAACTTTTTGTTATTATTAAATTAACTGCATGTGCTCACTCCTCACTTACTACTCCTACTTGAAATCTTTTTGATGATAGCTAAAGGAAATGCGAGTCCTCAGTTATTCGACAGGGACAGACGATGTAATAAACTTCAACTGTGACACTGACTGTACGCAATGAGAGTGGACCAGGAAGCTGTGAGGAAGTCTTGAGTGACATGGCAGGGACAGGGGACAGGGGCCGGGGGGAGGTGGTGAGTGACATGGCAGGGACAGGGGACAGGGGAGAGGTGGTGAGTGACATGGCAGGGACAGGGGGGAGGTGGTGAGTGACATGGCAGGGACAGGGGACAGGAGGGAGGTGGTGAGTGACATGGCAGGGACAGGGGACAGGGGGGAGGTGGTGAGTGACATGGCAGGGACAGGGGGGAGGTGGTGAGTGACATGACAGGGACAGGGGACAGGGGGGAGGTGGTGAGTGACATGGCAGGGACAGGGGGGAGGTGGTGAGTGACATGGCAGGGACAGGGGCCGGGGGAAGGTGGTGAGTGACATGGCAGGGACAGGGGACAGGGTGAGTGACATGGCAGGGACAGGGGCCGGCATGTAGGTAGATGAGATGTTTGTAAAGCACCAGAAGGCATGTAGGTAGATGAGATGTTTGTAAAGCACCAGAAGGCATGTAGGTAGATGAGATGTTTGTAAAGCACCAGAAGGCATGTAGGTAGATGAGATGTTTGTAAAGCACCAGAAGGCATGTAGGTAGATGAGATGTTTGTAAAGCACCAGAAGGCATGTAGGTAGATGAGATGTTTGAATAACTCGCAGTCAGGCAGAAAGACCTTAGAGTTTAATTAATTCCCTGCAAAAAAAATGGAAACCTATGCAAGTCTCTTGGTGTCACGGTAAAAAGCAGTTAAAGCTGTTAACAGCCAGCCTGCAAGTTCAGAAGTCCCACAAGATTAACAGCAGTAAAAACCCACATGTGCTCTCTATATCCTATGTGGTGAAACAAAGTTGGTTATATCAGAGGCGTTGTACAGTGATGACAGCATGATTTAAGAGTGCAAATCTATTGTTGAGTTTACGGTAAGTCTCTGGCGGATATTGATGCATGGTAAGGTCTTCACTCCTCACATAGCTCTATCATGTGGTGCGCTGGAGATCAGCATCATCTCCAAGTACGTGCTTGTGTGTGTGTACTTGTGTGTGTGTTTATGAGCGCGTGTCAGACAGTCTTATGACACACAGTAAAAAGAACGCCCCTCCCCCCCCTCCCCCTCCCACACTCCCTCTGAACTTGTAGGCTGGAGTTTTCCATGCTGCCCGGGGGCAAGCTGACTACACACATCTCAGCTGTCTGAGAGAACAGAGAAACCGTGGAAACGCGGCCTGTTAGTGGTCGGCTAGATGGCACTTACTTCTATCCAAATATTGACTTTACTCACTCAGCATGGGGAAAAGTTGTGAATGAAGCACTTGAAAGGGCGTTTTCAGATTGATTTTAACAGCAGTTAATTTTGGCTCCACTGTACAAGAAAGGACTCAAAATCAAGACTGCTGTGCTGTTAAGAATCGTTGATATAACGGTTCATATATTCATCAAATGTGTTCTTTAGGCTAACTGTGACTGTTAAATGAGACAAAAATGTATATTACATAGATTAGTGATGAATGGCTTCACTTGAGCAAAGCTTCCTCATGATCTGCCTGCTCTCAAATGCCTGCAGGAACATTTAATTGCAGGACTGTGGAGGTGAACTGTACATGTGTACTATGTATTTGTCATATTCTTTAATTTATTTTAAATGAGTTGCAGCTTTGTGTTTACTCTGCCTGTGTTTACCCTGCCTGTGTTTACTCTGCCTGTGTTTACTCTACCTGTGTTTACTCTACCTGTGTTTACTCTGCCTGTGTTTACTCTGCCTGTGTTTACTCTACCTGTGTTTACCCTGCCTGTGTTTACTCTGCCTGTGTTTACCCTGCCTGTGTTTACTCTGCCTGTGTTTACCCTGCCTGTGTTTACCCTGCCTGTGTTTACTCTTCCTGTGTTTACCCTGCCTGTGTTTACTCTGCCTGTGTTTACCCTGCCTGTGTTTACTCTGCCTGTGTTTACTCTGCCTGTGTTTACCCTGCCTGTGTTTACTCTGCCTGTGTTTACCCTGCCTGTGTTTACTCTGCCTGTGTTTACTCTGCCTGTGTTTACCCTGCCTGTGATTACTCTGCCTGTGTTTACCCTGCCTGTGTTTACCCTGCCTGTGTTTACCCTGCCTGTGTTTACTCTGCCTGTGTTTACCCTGCCTGTGATTACCCTGCCTGTGTTTACCCTGCCTGTGTTTACTCTGCCTGTGTTTACCCTGCCTGTGTTTACCCTGCCTGTGTTTACTCTGCCTGTGTTTACTCTGCCTGTGTTTACTCTGCCTGTGTTTACCCTGCCTGTGTTTACTCTGCCTGTGTTTACCCTGCCTGTGTTTACTCTGCCTGTGTTTACTCTGCCTGTGTTTACCCTGCCTGTGTTTACCCTGCCTGTGTTTACTCTGCCTGTGTTTACCCTGCCTGTGTTTACTCTGCCTGTGTTTACTCTGCCTGTGATTACCCTGCCTGTGATTACTCTGCCTGTGTTTACCCTGCCTGTGTTTACCCTGCCTGTGTTTACTCTGCCTGTGTTTACCCTGCCTGTGTTTACTCTGCCTGTGTTTACTCTGCCTGTGTTTACTCTGCCTGTGTGTTTACCCTGCCTGTGTTTACTCTGCCTGTGTTTACTCTACCTGTGATTACTCTGCCTGTGTTTACCCTGCCTGTGTTTACCCTGCCTGTGTTTACTCTGCCTGTGTTTACCCTGCCTGTGTTTACTCTGCCTGTGTTTACTCTGCCTGTGTTTACTCTGCCTGTGTGTTTACCCTGCCTGTGTTTACTCTGCCTGTGTTTACTCTGCCTGTGTTTACCCTGCCTGTGTTTACCCTGCCTGTGTGTTTACCCTGCCTGTGTTTACCCTGCCTGTGTTTACCCTGCCTGTGTTTACTCTGCCTGTGTTTACCCTGCCTGTGTTTACCCTGCCTGTGTTTACCCTGCCTGTGTTTACTCTTCCTGTGTTTACCCTGCCTGTGTTTACTCTGCCTGTGTTTACTCTACCTCTGTTTACTCTGCCTGTGTTTACCCTGCCTGTGTTTACTCTGCCTGTGTTTACTCTACCTCTGTTTACTCTGCCTGTGTTTACTCTACCTGTGTTTACTCTTCCTGTGTTTACCCTGCCTGTGTTTACTCTGCCTGTGTTTACTCTACCTCTGTTTACTCTGCCTGTGTTTACTCTACCTGTGTTTACTCTTCCTGTGTTTACCCTGCCTGTGTTTACTCTGCCTGTGTTTACTCTACCTGTGTTTACTCTTCCTGTGTTTACCCTGCCTGTGTTTACTCTTCCTGTGTTTACCCTGCCTGTGTTTACCCTGCCTGTGTTTACCCTGCCTGTGTTTACCCTGCCTGTGTTTACCCTGCCTGTGTTTACCCTGCCTGTGTTTACTCTGCCTGTGTTTACCCTGCCTGTGTTTACCCTGCCTGTGTTTACTCTACCTGTGTTTACTCTACCTGTGTTTACCCTGCCTGTGTTTACCCTGCCTGTGTTTACCCTGCCTGTGTTTACTCTGCCTGTGTTTACTCTGCCTGTGTTTACCCTGCCTGTGTTTACCCTGCCTGTGTTTACTCTACCTGTGTTTACCCTGCCTGTGTTTACCCTGCCTGTGTTTACCCTGCCTGTGTTTACTCTGCCTGTGTTTACTCTACCTGTGTTTACTCTACCTGTGTTTACCCTGCCTGTGTTTACCCTGCCTGTGTTTACCCTGCCTGTGTTTACTCTGCCTGGGTTTACTCTACCTGTGTTTACTCTACCTGTGTTTACCCTGCCTGTGTTTACCCTGCCTGTGTTTACTCTACCTGTGTTTACTCTACCTGTGTTTACTCTACCTGTGTTTACCCTGCCTGTGTTTACCCTGCCTGTGTTTACTCTGCCTGTGTTTACTCTACCTGTGTTTACTCTACCTGTGTTTACCCTGCCTGTGTTTACTCTACCTGTGTTTACTCTACCTGTGTTTACTCTACCTGTGTTTACCCTGCCTGTGTTTACCCTGCCTGTGTTTACTCTGCCTGTGTTTACTCTACCTGTGTTTACTCTGCCTGTGTTTACTCTGCCTGTGTTTACTCTGCCTGTGTGTTTACCCTGCCTGTGTTTACCCTGCCTGTGTTTACTCTGCCTGTGTTTACTCTACCTGTGTTTACTCTACCTGTGTTTACTCTGCCTGTGTTTACTCTGCCTGTGTTTACTCTACCTGTGTTTACTCTGCCTGTGTTTACTCTACCTGTGTTTACCCTGCCTGTGTTTACTCTGCCTGTGTTTACTCTACCTGTGTTTACTCTACCTGTGTTTACTCTACCTGTGTTTACTCTGCCTGTGTTTACTCTACCTGTGTTTACTCTACCTGTGTTTACTCTACCGGTGTTTACTCTGCCTGTGTTTACTCTACCTGTGTTTACTCTACCTGTGTTTACTCTACCTGTGTTTACTCTGCCTGTGTTTACTCTACCTGTGTTTACTCTGCCTGTGGCACGTGTGGAGCAACTCTGTGTCTGGCTGTGAGCCGGCCAGCAGAACATAGAGAGACCAACTTGTTTGACTCATTCTGTGCAAAACTGTAGTGGAGACGAGGTCTACCTATTATTTTGGCAGCCACAGTCAGTGGACGCCCTCAACTCTTGGGCAACAGTGATGACTGTATCTCAATGTACAATTTGACCGTCTCAGCAGAATTCAATAGACAAGGCGAGCCGCAGATTTCTTTGTTTATGACTGTGAATTCACCGCTGTTTAGGTAATGTCAAATCATCATCTCAGCAGAGCATCACAGTCTTATTTTAAACACATCTGATTTGTACACTAGCTAACACAACTAGTAAACTCTAGCACCAGTGGCTATAGGTGTATGTATTCAGTCTGACACTGATGATGTCACTATGACACCACTGATGTCACAATAGAGACAGTCTGCATGTCTGGGAACGCCCACAAAATGTTAAACGGCTGGCGCGCGAGTGGGGTAAAACCGCCGATATATCTCATGGGCTGACTCACAAAAAGACGGTGCTGCGGCTCTAAACTACAGGTTTGGGGGTTCTAGAGCAGAACACAAGACGTCTGCTCAGATGTGCGTTTACTGCGGTGGTTAAATCCCCGATCGTGTCTGCCTGGGCTGGGCTATCAGCTAAATTCTAACTTTGCTGAATGGATAGAACGGGGGTTTTTACCCCACCCTGACCCCGCCCCCAGGCTAACCCAGCGTCTATTGTGGGCGTTCCTAGAGCCTGTATGGGCGTTCCCAGACATGCGGACTGTCTCTATGTTCCTCCTATCATTTCGAGACCTCATGACTTCTCGCACTCTGGCAATGAAACAAATTCAATAACCGTGAGATACCATGACCGCGATATCAAGCAACCATACCATAACGGCCCAAACACACCAGAAACGTCTATGACGGGGAAGTGACGCGACGCGGAGGCAGTTTAATTTCGCTCTCCTTGTTAAACAGCGGAGAGCGATAACACCGGCGGCAGCACGTCCGCGCGTCACGTCCGTCTCGCGTCCTGCAGCGAGAGTTTCCACATATGGTCTATTTTGGACCAGGTGCAGCCAGGCATGAAGTCAGTACAAGTTGTGCCCGGCGTGCTCGAGGCTTCCGTGACGCGCTGTGTCGGAGACGTTTCTGGTGTGTCTCGGCCCGAGCCGGCCGCCAGCTTTCCCCTAATGCGCAAATAATAATAATAATAAAAATACTGCAAATAAGTTCATAATGGAGGACCTTTGTGTAAACATGTTCATATTAGTTTCAGTTCACTAAAGGGTGAAAAGAAAAAAACATATACCGTGATATTTTGGTAGATACCGTACTGTGAAATTTCATATCGTTTACATCCCTACTCCTATTATTACATACTGCTGTTTAGAGCCCGACCGATATATCGGTTCACCGATATTATCGGCCGATATTGGCCGATTACCGATATATCGTATCGGCCGATATGGTGCGCCGATATTGCCGTTTTTTTTTTTTCTGAACTATTTGTTCTATTGTGTTTTTGTATTTCTAGTAATTTATAATTATTAAATTCCCAGTTAAGTTTACTGTTTCATTGCATTGAGTTTATTAATAAGCTGTAAAATATCCTGCCTACATTACATATTTCAATTCATGTCAACTCATATCTTTGTCAAGTGTTTGATATTTGAGGGTTGCTGATGTGGTGCCTCCTCTGGTCGTTAGGGGCGCCTGTTCGGAGGGAGGGGAACTCGTTGGAATATCGTGATCCTCCCACGTGCTATGTTCTACCGGTGAAGCTTCCCCTGTCAGGTCAAAAGAAGCGGCTGGCTAACTGCCCATGTGGAAGCATGGAGCCAGTTTTCGGCTCTCCCCAGATCGGCAGAGGGTGCAGCAGCAACCAGGATAAATAAATTAAAAATTAGCACTAATGGGGGATAAAAATTTGATCTAAAAAAAAAGAAATATATATATATATATATATATTTATATATATATATATATATCGGCCGATATTATCGGTATCGGAATTTTTTTACTCCCTAATATCGGTATCGGCATCGGCCTCAAAAATGCAGTATCGGTCGGGCTCTACTGCTGTTGCTCAGATCTGATAACCACTTTTCCTCGTGTCATTCATATGGCTTTTTATGACAATATAGCAGCATCTCATCTACATGTTGTGGAGTGTTTGTAGGAAGGATATTGTGGATGTGGCTCAGCTCTGCTAGTGGTCGTTTGAGGATTTGAAATGGATCAAACAGAAACATAGATGACATCTCCCTGGGCCACAGTGCCAGTGTGAGACAGCAAGTTCTTACTGCTTCTCCAAACAATGTGGGCTGACCACATGTAAGCGGTGAAATGAATAAGATCACTGTGATACCAACACCAGGTGTGTGTGTGTGTGTGTGTGTGTGTGTGTGTGTGTGTGTGTGTGTGTGTGTGTGTGTGTGTGTGTGTGTGAGAATGAGTTATGGACCCACTGACGGAAATAGGGCCATACTCTTCTAAGTCTTCAGTGGCTTATTTTCTAACCATATAACATCTGGTACCTCAGTAAAACATGGATTAGTAGGCTACCCCCCGCCACCATCACAAACACCCCACACACCAACCAATTAAATTGGATAGTTATATCCCAGACTACCTCCTCCTTATTGGCCGATTTCCACCGCATGTGGCGCACTGTTTCCTTGTATGACTGTCGCAGGGGAGGGCTTAAGGGGTTAGACGGGGTTGAAAGACATGCTATGAAGCGACAGCAGACACAAACCAGACGTGTCTGTCTGGGTCTGTGACTGTGTGTGTGTGTGTGTGTGTGTGTGTGTCTTAAAATACTGTGTGGTTTTGTTTGTCATAATGCTACAGACCGAGGGAGGATTGCTTGGATTAAAAATAGCCGACCCCATCTATTTGTTTTGAACTGAACACGTGTTTTGTGTGTGTCTGTGTGTGTGTGTGTGTGTGTGCGCGTGTGTGTGTGTGTGTGTGTGTGTGTGCGTGCGTGTGTGTGTGTGTATGTGTGTGTGTATGTGTGTGCGTGTGTGTGCACGCGTGTGCGTGTGTGTGCGTATGTGTGTGTGTGTATGTGTATGTGTGTGTTTATGTGTGTGCATGTGTGTGTGCCTCAGAGGTGAACAGACATGCTGTCATCAGCAGTCACAACAGGAACAATGTGGCAGGTCTCTGTCAGTCCAACATGCAATCATGCTGGAATGCCTTTCTTCTGCGGAGAAAGAGGTGGAGAGAGCGCCACGTTACAAAAGGCCTCTCACTTCTCCCTGTCCCTCTCTGGTGTGAGCTAAGCTGTCCCTCTCTGGTGTGAGCTAAGCTCGCGTCACCAGAGCCTGTCCCTCTCTGGTGTGAGCTAAGCTGTCCCTCTCTGGTGTGAGCTAAGCTGTCCCTCTCTGGTGTGAGCTAAGCTGTCCCTCTCTGGTGTGAGCTAAGCTCGCGTCACCCATTGTGACAGGGAATTATCATACGCCCTAAGACCCGCCCCCCAGTTGTGTTTCCGGTGGTCTTTCCACTTTGTCCCCCATAGAAGGATGGTTTTATATGGTGTTAGTTCATTTTATTTTTGTAGCTACATAGCTAGATAACGCACATCATATTTATTTACATCACTATGACGCCCTGTTTTCAGAGCAGAATAGTTTTTTTGGAGCCATTCCCGGCGTCATCCGCTGGAAGACACGGAACGCGGGTTTTGGGCCCAGACTACTGTGAGCTAACTCCCTCTTAATCCATTTTTAAGTGGTGCAGCCGCTTCTATAAGTGACTATGTGTGTTTGCACCGAGATCTGTGGACGAGATTTTTGTCTATGCCCTAGCTGCCCCCCACAGCTCACCCGTCCGCACAGACAGCTGAGACACAGGCATAAGCCGTTTTCCCACATGCGTACCGGAAAATTACCTGTAAGTCAATATCGGACATTTCCCGGAATTTCCCTTCACACCTGAGCGCTCGCATGTGGGAATCTAGCAGCGAAATTGCCTGTATGTTGGGGGGCGGGGGGAGGGGGGAGCTTATTTGGGGGGTCAGCAAAACTCCGATGGTGAAATAAGTTCGCTTGTCACACAATAAATCACACTCGTTTGACTTAAGAGCAGCGTCAAGCCAGCGTAATAAACACAGCCGATTTCCCCCCTCCCCTCTCTGCACGAGAGAGGCCAGTCCTTCCGCACTTCGCAGCAGCCACACAGGACAGACTCACAGCGAGAATGGCAGAGGCTTGCAAGCTGCCCAACGCTTGTATGTATGTAGAGAAAGCAAATGCACGAAGCGAAATGTGGAAGTATTTTGCTTTGATGTGCGCGAATGATTAGATGATGCACGCTGGAAGTGAACGTTAAGCAACGTGTGTACACCTCGCCCATGAGAGAAGGACCGGTGTCGTGGGAAATGACTGGACCCGTTTCTCACTTGTGTCCGTTATCGCGCATACCGCTCTTCTGACTGGCTCGAAACTGGTGAAATGTCCGCGACGACGGGGTCGCGCTTATACCGGAACAACAACTTTCACACATGAAGCCATTAGACCACGTTCCGGTCATTTACACACACACACACACACACACACACACACACACACACACACACACACACACACACACACACACACACACACACAGTGTCAGGGAGAGGGGTGGAGGAGAAGGGTGGGACCTGCAAACCTGGGACCTGCACACCAGAACCGCTTACCTCAACACCTGGGTGTGATTTTTTTTCTTTCTTGCTAGATTCCCCCCCACCCCCACCCCCCCATTACAGTATGGAGTTACAGTAAATAGCTGGTGTTAGCCTCTGGCATTAGCTATAGCTGTTAGCTGTGAGCTACATTTGCTAAGTGTTTGCCAGGCTCAAAACGCTGTCATAATAACTTTTAACCGGTTCAAGTCTTTACATAAAGCCCACCAGCTTTGATATATGTTGGCTATGGCTATTGATATTAGAACAATATTGTGGTGACTCTAAAATAAAGTTTTTATGGAGATGCGGGCAACTGTCATGGCGATGACTGTTTCCGATATTTCCGCTCTGGACCACAAAGAGTTGAACAAAGAGAGAACAGACACAGAGAACAGCACTGCAGTCATTGTGCTGCAGTGGAATCATGGGTGGAAACCATTCCTTCGGTTCTTATCCATTTACGTTCTTTGGCGCAAATGATGACGTACATGTACGTTTTCATAGAACATAATAAACCTTATTCGATTGACGTAACTCACGTACGGGCACGCCCACCGCCACCATGTTGTTGACATAGCGCAGCAGCTTTAAGTGACAGCCTATGTAAGAGCAGCGTTTATAGGAAGCTAGCCACTGTTAGCGTTACCTGTATCGTTCCAATTGTGTTCGGATGGTGACCTGCGTTACACACGGCTGTAGTAATGACAGCAATAAAGTCCCCGTGGTTTGTTTCAATCTCTACCGTCCACAGACATGAAGGGAGCGAGACGGAGGATATGTCAGCAGCACAGGAGATGTGTGGATAGTTAGGAGAGACTGGTGAAACTTTCTGACAGCAAAGTCTGTTCACCTCGTTTTTTCTTTTGTTTATTACAGGCATTAACGGCAGCATACAAACAACAACTCTGGGGTTTTTATTGCTGTCATCACTAGCGCTATTTTGTAATGGAACAGAAATGACAATACGGCTGTTACTAGTAGCACTGTGCGTGCAGGACGGTATGTCAACAATATGGCACCGTCCAGGGTTAGCGAATAAGGTCTATACAGTAGGAGAAACTGACTGGAGGGGGGCTTTAAAATGGTCCCTCACTTAATTGTAATTTTATACACGCACACACACACACACACACACACACACACACACACACACACACACACACACACACACACACACACACACACTCACTCTCTCTCTCTCTCCCCCTTGTCTCTCCCAGTCAGACTTTTACTTTGATTCATTGGACAGGTGACAGAAAAGTGAGGCTTTTCGTCACTTCACAGCCTTTTCCGTGACTAAACCTCATGTAGCCAGCGTGATGGCATCACAGTCTAAAAATACACTTCACGTTGATAGAAAACCTATTCAAAACAAACTGCACTGCCTTGCTTTGCTTGGCATCCAGACTTTCATTTACATTCTTCTCCCATAGAGTCATAAAGGCACATTAAAATGTGCCCTGAACCACAGGTGGACATTGGCTGTGTTCTGAAAACCTTTGCTCATTTAATTTCACCTCCTTGTTTTGGTTTTGAAGACCTTGGCAAATGCAGGGCCGAACACGCTGGAGTTATTAGCCTTGGTTTGAGTCCATGTAGCCCAGTTTTGTGCTTGTCTCTTGTCTAGCTAAGCTTTGGCTCATAAGACCACAGTGAAAATAGCTAGCAGCAGTTGAACCTCCATTTGAGTCATCTGCCCATTTTGGGGCTGTTGGCTGCTTGGGCAATGGGCTTGTATCTTTTTTTCCTTTTCTCCAAAGATGGTTGTTGTAGTAACTGCCAGGCCAGCAGGAAGTGTTGGAAAGCCAGAGAAAGTGAAATTGCTCTTCAGGATATACTTCCTCCTTATATTATTATATCTTTGTATTTTTGGAGCCCCTGAATTTGATACATATTCCATATTTGTCTCAGAATTCATTTCTACTCTAAATGGTCTCACAGTAGTTGGGTTTCCATCCACCTGTTTTTAGGCGAAAAAAACCTCCAAATATCGCAAAAAAGTTTTCACGCTTTGGGAAGGTGGAAAGGTCGGCGTATATAATTCATTACTTATACAGTAGTCGTCCTATCTTTCTCTCTCTTGTCCTCTGTCTGCCTGGCACTACACTTACATTAGATCTGTAGTATCTGATCTGATCTGTGTGTGATCGCAATCAGATCAGTAACCTGACACACCTTTCTCTGTAATTCAGGAAATGCAATGCAGTGACCGGATCACCGTGGCAACGGCCCCAGTGACCCAGCGGTGTTGTGATAGTCTCGCAGCAGATGCTACCTGACTGTAATCATGATGACGATGATGTCATGCTGCATTAAGACATGGATTCATTCAATTGCGTTCAGTTCCTTCTTGTGAGCGTGGTCAGCAGCAGGAGCAGAGAGGGAGCTTAGCTTGATCTGCTATCAGGAGAGAAAAACCCTGACGTTGCAGTAATGTCATATGAAGTCTGCTTGCTTGTGAAGCAGCTTCGGGCTGCCTATTGTGTGAGGATTCAGCGCCTCTGAATCCACACTGTTGAAACGCTACGGGCAGCGGAATTCCCCTCTCACTGTCTGTGTCTGTCTGTCAATAGCTTTTGGGTTAAAAGTGTCTTAATTTGAGAGTTTATGTGATATTCAAGTTGTTCTGAATACTTCCATTATTGTCCTTTGAGACAATTATGTTTTGATATTGCCAGTTGCCATTTGATTATATGAACAAGTGCACTGTATGTTTAAATTTATGTATCACATGATGTGTCAGGTGACCCCTGCGAGGGTACTTAAGGGGTGTGTCCCTACACTTCATTTATGTCTGAGGAAGGGCCTTGCCCGAAACGTCACTTTTTTGTGCTCAAATAAATATTTGGGAGCAGCTGCCAGTGTGCGGACTCTATTTTTATTACTTATCTGCACTTCGGTCCTGCACCTGGTTTTAACCCCTCACTGGATGTGCGTGCCTTTTTGTACTTTTTATTTCATTTTAGAAAGTATTGTTTGAAGCCCCCGCTTCAAACAAGAGGGCTCGGCTCGCACAATGGATGGCCCGGTGCTTGGTCAAGAGTCACTCGCTCAACCCCAGAATGCCTCAGAGAATGTGACGGAGTGGAAATGTGTGAAAGTGTTTGTGTATGTGTGTGCGTGTGTGTGTGTGTGTATGTGTGTGTATGTGTAGTGTGTATGTGTGAGAGTGAGGATGATTTAGGGCAGTGTGTTATGTTCAGCTGGGCTCAGTTTATTACCCCCCCGTCTGTCCCCCCACTTGTCTTGCCCCTTTCCCTGACAGAGCACTCTACAGATTGAAAGGACCTACTGAAGCGTGATACTGGTTGATTGCCTGTGTGTGTGTGTGTGTGTGTGTGTGTGTGTGCGCGTGCGCGTGCGTGCGTGCGAGATGGACCTTGGATCGATGGGACCTGTGATGTCCATGTCAATGTGTGCATGTCTACTCAATGTGGTCAAATTGATCCAGAAGCTGATTAGTGATGTAATGTGGGGGGTCACCCACAGGGCGTAGATCTACCAATTAGCCAGCATAGCACTGTATTCACTGTAGCACCAATACGATTGAGCTGTTAATTGGGACAGTTTACATTTCATTGATGTGAATGACAGGTGTTTTTTTTTATATAGCCTTCACTCTAGCAAAATTTGACTGAGCACTAGGGGTGTGAAGCTTTGGGTATGTACCTCATGATTTGATTCTGATTCCTGGGGTCACAATTCGTGATTCAAAATGGATTCTCGAGTCAGTACATACTACATAGGGGGATTTCAGGATCTTCTCCAGTCCGCTGTGTGCTAAGAAAGGTGGGTTAGCAAATTATGGCATGAAAGCAGAATAAACAAGATTGTAAAATGTTTTATTTTAAAAAGGTTTATCAACTGATTGTACTAATGTAAACACAGTACATAAGTAGATTAAGTACCGTACACACAAGCACACCTAAGACCAAAAATAACATTTATTCATACTAAACCTGCACAAATAAAAACCTCTTAGTAGTTCTCAGTGACTTCAAGAAAAATAAGTTAAATTACAATAATACAAAAAATTAAAATAAAAAAATAATCAATTCTTGGGAGTTGTGAGTCGATTCAGAATCATGGAAGATAAGAATCGCGATTCTTACATGAATCCATTTTTTAAGACACCACAGAGCACACACTGAGCTGCTTCACTAGAGCAACTGTTTTTGCACAGAATGTCATTTGGCATTGAATGAATTAATGAATTATTTTATTTGATCAATCAAAAAATACAGTACACCACAAGTATACAGTACAAAATAATTCATCAGGATGACTCAAAAAACCTATTTGTTATTTCCATTGTGGTTCCGAAACAACAGACATCAATATAGAACAATCAAGAATAAAAGAGTTGAGTTTGAGTTTGAGTTTGAGTTTAATCATTCTGACTTGCAATACATGATTGAATTATGCAGAATGTACACTTGAAAAAAACAATAAAAAAATACACATACATTATGCATTATTAAAACAAACCCCAACATCAAAAATACAATCAACGCTTAACTACAGCCCATTAAAAAGCCTGACGCCACAAGAGATGGTGGAGTTTCTCAGTCTATTTGTTCTGTTTTTTGGCAAAGACAACTGATTGCCTCTGCGCAGAACATGGCCAGTCCAGGGAGGATGTGGTGGAGCGGGTGGTTAGGCTGGTGCATGTCCTGAATCAGCTTCACAGTGGCCTGTTCTATTTGTGTCTGCACATCAGGTAGATGCAAAGAGATGTCCTTGAACGTCATCATTATTTTGACAAAAGGAAAGAGATACAAACCAAGTCCAATACAAATACAGTAACAAATACAGATACAACCCCACCCCCCCCCCCCCCCCCCCCCGTATAGAGGAATGTACTTCTCCCAACTTTGTTTTTTAGGTTGGTTCAAGTTCGCTACACTAGCCCTCGTGTTCAGACTATGAGTGTCCTGAACAAACTGAAAATACTTAGTAAAGTAATTTGGACAAAGGCCATGCAATATTTTATAGATCATGATCAGTTTTAACTGTTGAACTCCACTGTACCTTCAACGGGGAGCCAGTTCAACTCTTTAAAATGGTTTGGGCTAAGGAAGGAGTCACTTTCCTTATCTGGATTTCCAAAACCTGGTTGGGGAATTGGAACTGATTACGCTTAAAAGCCTGCTGCTGCTGCTATGTTGATATTAGGTTTAAATTAGAAGCAAGATTGTTACAATGTAAACCTCATAGAAATCATCCAGTTTCATTATACTGTACTGAATAAAGAAGCGTTGCAGTGCTAGTACTGTAGGTGTTGACAAAGTGTTAGCAAGATCACAGCAGTTAGACCAGTGCAGTATGTATACCTAGCTGCCATCTGACTGTGTTTAGGCAGCATATGCACCAACCGCTTTAGTCACAAAGTGAACAGATTGCTGTAAATCTCTTGTCCATTTGGCTTGTCTTGCTCCTGGAAAACAATGACACTATAAGAGCCCAGCTGTGCTAGGCTGAGAGGAAACTCACAGCAAGACAGTGAGAGTTGGTCAGAACGCTCTGTTGCTCTTTTGCCTCCTTTTTTGTTCCCTGGCCGCAGTAATAATTCATTTTTAAAGGACCATAGTAATTTTTGGCATGCATATAACACTAAGCGCCCATGCACAGTCAACCATCATTCTCTGCATATCAAAGTGATGTCACTCACTTTTGAAAACCAAAATGTAGTCCAAAATGTCATATTTTTTGTGTGTGTATCGGGCCAAACATTTCAAGAAGCAAATTTGCAATTCTCGATGTCAAGAGCTTTGAAAACTAATTGATGAAGTCACAGTCAGGCTTCTTGTAGCATTAACAGTAACCATAACAGTCATAACCCGTTGTCTATAGGGATGGCTAGCAAGCCAGTAAACTGTGGCATATGAACAAAAGCTGTGATCATCAGAACAAAGTCGTTAGCTCACCTGCTAGCTGAGTTGAGCAGCTCCAGGTGATGCATCTGCGCCTGGACAGCTCACACATGGTTGAGTTGATAGCGCAATTTTAAAGGGGCGGCTGTAGCTCAGGAGGTAGAGCGGGTCGTCCACTAATCGCTTTGGATAAAAGGGGTCGGTGGTTCGATGCCCGCCTCCTCCAGTCTACATGTCGAAGTGTCCTTGGGCAAGATACTGGACCCCAAATTGTTCCTGATGGTGTGCCAGCACCCTGCGTTGGTAGCTTGCCTCCTTTGGTGTATGAATCTTTGTGTGAATGTGTGAATGTATGAAAGCGCTATATAAATGCAGGCCGTTTACCATTTTTACCATTTAGCACAGGGGTGACGAACGATGCACTATCCAGTCCCATGTGGACGATGGACAAACGCGACACTATACATTGTCACCAATGAAGCATCAAATTATGCCCTTCAAAGGATTTGTGTGCATTCTTGCTTCCAGTGCATTGAGTCATACCCTCATAGAAACAACAACAAAAAGCTGGAGGAAATCAGTGGAGATCCAGTGTGTGAAGAAGACTAAAGAAATCCTCCCACTTGGTCCCTGCACACACTCAATGAAGCCCTGATATCAGCACAAATGCTTTTAAGGCTTTACCTCTGAGTACTCTCTGGTTCCCTAAAGGAGCTCAGAGTAGCTTTAATGTACAGAGCACAGAGCCCAAGGTGCTATCAGCACTGCTAAGAACACACAAATCCAGTGGTCATCTCGGGTTACCCTCTCAACATGTCTGTGTGGTTGGGTTGGATGTTTTGGTGATGCAGAAGGGGATGCGTGCTCTGCATTGCACAGCATGATTCTCTGTCTTTGTGCAAATGCGTGGAGTGTTTTTAAAAATACCTACTGTACTGTATGGTAACTAGACGTTTGTAGACAAGTCGTCTGCCTGTGTGGGCTCTGAGCTATAGTTGGAGAGTCTGTTTCAGCCAGACAGAGCTAGTAGATAGTGTTTGTAGAGATGTTGTCTGCCTGTGTGGGCTCTGAGCTATAGTTGGAGAGTCTGTTTCAGCCAGACAGAGCTAGTAGATAGTGTTTGTAGAGATGTTGTCTGCCTGTGTGGGCTCTGAGCTATAGTTGCAGAGTCTGTTTCAGCCAGACAGAGCTAGTAGATAGTGTTTGTAGAGATGTTGTCTGCCTGTGTGGGCTCTGAGCTATAGTTGCAGAGTCTGTTTCAGCCAGACAGAGCTAGTAGATAGTGTTTGTAGAGATGTTGTCTGCCTGTGTGGGCTCTGAGCTATAGTTGGAGAGTCTGTTTCAGCCAGACAGAGCTAGTAGATAGTGTTTGTAGAGATGTTGTCTGCCTGTGTGGGCTCTGAGCTATAGTTGCAGAGTGTTTCAGCCAGACAGAGCTAGTAGATAGTGTTTGTAGAGATGTTGTCTGCCTGTGTGGGCTCTGAGCTATAGTTGGAGAGTCTGTTTCAGCCAGACAGAGCTAGTAGATAGTGTTTGTAGAGATGTTGTCTGCCTGTGTGGGCTCTGAGCTATAGCTGCAGAGTCTGTTTCAGCCAGACAGAGCTAATGAGATAATGGCAAGTGCAACAGATGAGTCATAACTGGAGTTCATGAAACTACAACCACAGCGCTGTAAGGCCTACATTTACACAGAGGATCAAGGAGTTTCTAGTTAGCTACGTTCAATACGTAGGCTTAGGCTATACAGAGTTGCTTGGCAAAACACTTTGGATGATGGTTGGTATCCATTTCAGAAAAAAAAGGTTCTTACAAATTACAATCTTCATTGCTCAGTAGGCCTTTTAAAACAGAAATCCTTTCAACTTTTATGCAATGATCACTGTTAGAGAGGGGTGGGGGCGCATACTACAGTGTCTCTCTGTCCCCCCCCCTCCCTACTCGTTTCATTAAGGTGAATATGGCTTTTATAAGTTATTTAAAAAAAAATTAAAAATGGAGAGTTAATAGAGCATGGTTAACTCTCGCAGGAGTTCATGCATGTTCACGTGCACTGTACTGTACTGTACGTTCATTAGCTCAGCTCACCGTTATGAGCTTGTTCAGCTCAGCGAGCTGCAGGACGGATGAGCCTAGGAATCGAGCGCCTAGTATGGATATATTGCCCAGCTCTACTAATGATTGTTTTAGCATTACGATCCTTGTTACATGTGTGAAAGATGTACACAGCAGTAATGTGCCATGTAACTGGCTCGTTAATTCTCGCATTCCAGGGAATTACGTTAACGTGTGCGGGTCTTATAGACGTAAGTGGCTCGAGCTGCGCTCGGAGGACAGAAAACCTTCTGAAGCTTTCTTTGTTGGAGTCCAGGTATGTTTTACAAGAAAGTGCTCGTCATTGTCGACGATAACGTTATCTGACCTGGCTAACAGTGGATACTCCGCTTGCTTGCTGTGTACCGAGCTCAAAGTAGTAGGCTACGTTCTTTGTTTTACACCCTGCGCTGTCCGCTACAAAAACAACTCTCTTCTTCATGACGTTCTTTCATATTTGGCGCCGTGACCGCCGGAAGTGTTAGACGGACCCGGAAGAATTTGGCCCACTGTAAGGTCTGAACATAAGGTGAATACAGTTCATAAGCTGAAGTCTTTCATAGGCCTACTTAATTGTGCTTTTCCCTATTATCTTTCATCTCTACTGAGTCAGTGCAGAGTAACCGTACCCCAGTAGGCTGATTGGATCTCCTGCTCCACACTTCGTAGGTGGCCTTGCCAACGCCCAGCCAACGCTGGTGGAAGAAGACTGAATAAGCACATTGTCCTTGTCAGTGTACTTGTCTTTCATTTTGTCTGTCTTTCTCTTTCTCTTATTGTCTGTCACTCACTCACTGTCTGTCCCCCTCCCAGTGACATGTAAATTATCTTATTTTCCCTCTAAAGTCAGTAATGTCGTCGTCCCCTCTCTCTCTCTCTCTCTCTCTCTCTCCCTCTCTCTCTCTCTCTCTCTCTCTCTCTCTCTCTCTGTCCGAAATACGAGCCTAGGGAGAACAGAGTGCTGAGTGCTTCTTACATTCTGCAATGGCAAACCGCTCATAGCTTGGATATTAATATCGCACCGATTTATGGTTTTAATTTGTTTTTGTCATCACAGCTACGTGTGTGTGTGTGTGTGTGTGTGTGTGTTGCACCTGAATGGGAGTCATTGTATGTTTTGTTTTCAGTGGGTCCAGGGGATCTGATATGTGTTAGTCAGTCAGATGGGGAAGCGGAGCGGGGAGAGTGGCGCCGGCTTTGGCCCGGTTGGGCGGACCGGACCTACTTAGTAAAGTCCCAAAAACTCATTTCCTAAAATCCCCCGCCAGCCTCCGAGAGATTCCCTCACTCATCACCGAGATACAGTGGTGCCTTGTCTCAGCTGGGCTTCCAGCTTATGTCCTAGGTACTAGGTAGTGTTAGTCTGGGCTCAATTATTGTGTGTGTGCCTGCGCGTATGGTTATTCATAGGTTTATGTTCATATGTGCAAGTGTGTGTAATACATTTTAAATCATTTAGGTAAAATTGTCCTTCATTTGGGGTTCAGAAGCTCACCGCTCTTGTCCTGCAATCTGTTATATCAAGGAACACACGTACACTGAAATTGTGCACGTGTACACACACACTCATGGCACAGATACACGCGCACACACACACAGACACACACACACACACACACACACACACACACACACACACACACACACACACACACACACTGACACGGCCTTCTGCACTCACTGAGTGATTGACTAGGGAGCTTATGTCTATTCTTAGCTTTGCCTTGAATAATTCATGACTTGCAGACAGAGTGGAGATAGCATTCAAACACACACACACACACACACACACACACACACACACACACACACACACACACACACACACACACACACACACACACACCTTGCATTAATTGCACCCACTGCCACATGCAGTACATACATGATAACAGAGAAAGGAGAGCTCTCTAATAGTATATCTGGGCTCAGACAGAATAATGGCCTCGTAATGCAGGCAGAACAATGACTCAGCCTCTCCAGAATGTCTTACAATATATCAGCTAATCAACACTGATCTGAGTCACAAGTAACTACATTAATTCCCCTTCTGTGTCCCCTCTGCTTCTCCTCGCTCTCTCTCTCCCTCTTCTTCCTCTGTGTCTCTCGCCCTGTATTTGTCAATGCAGGCTCTGGATGTGGACCGCAGTGTTTTGTACAAGATGAAGAAGTCTGTGAAGGCCATCTACACGTCGGGTCTGGGTGAGTCCTAACGTCCTAACGCCATCTTTAGTCTAGAGATGGGATATCGATATCAGGTGCCGATGCTTTACATTACAGATTACGTCATTTGGCAGACGCTTCTTACCAAAGCGACTTACAATAACACATTTTTGTCAACAATAGAGAACTATGCAACGAAGGGCCCAGATGGACACTCAAAAGCTGTGTTTTTAGTCTTTGCCGAAAGATCAGCAGTGATTCGGCCGTCCTGACCGAAGGTGGGAGCTCGTTCCACCATTGTGGTGCCAGGGACGAGAAGAGTCACGAACGGGATGAGCGACTTTTGAGCCCCTGTAGCGGAGGAGGGGCGAGGCGTCCTGCACTGGTGGAGGAGCGGAGGGAACGGTGAGAGGTTTGGAACCTGACCATAGATTGTAGGTACAGAGGAGGTGTCTGGTGTACAGCCCTGTAGGCCAATACCAGGGTCTTGAATTTGATGCGTACCAAGATGGGAAGCCAGTGAAGGTCCCGGAAGAGGGGAGTGACATGAGAGAATTTGGGTTGGTTGAATACCAGACGTGCTGCAGCGTTCTGAATGAGCTGAAGCGGTCGGATGTCAGAGGCAGGTAGGCCGGCCAGGAGCACGTTGCAGTAGTCCAGGTGGGAGATCATAAGTGACTGGACCAGGAGTTGTGTCACTTCCCTGGTGAGAAACGGACGGATTTTGCAGATGTTGTACAAGGAGAACCTACAGTAGCGTGCTGTCGCAGCAATGTAGGCCGAGCAAGACAGCTGGTTGTCAAGGATCACCCCAAGGTTCTTAGAGGTTTGGGAGGGAAGTACAGTGGTATTGTCAATGGAGATGGAGAGGTCTGTGAGAGGGCAGTCTTTCCCTGGGAGGAAGAGTAGCCCTGTCTTGGAAAGGAATGAGAGAAGAGAGACAGGTATGTAGTTCTGAATGACAGTAGGGTCAAGGGAGGGTTTCTTAAGCAGAGGCTTGACTCTAGCAGTCTTTAGAGTAGCCGGAACAAGACCTGAGGACAGAGAGGAGTTGATGAGGGTAGTGAGGAAGGGAGATAGGTCAGGGGAGATGGTTTGGAGGAGAGAGGAAGGGATAGGATCGAGGGGACAGCAGGTGGCTCGGTTAGAGCTGACGAATTTAAGCACCTCACTGGGAGAGAAGGAAGTAAACCTGGGGACAGGGGGAAGAGAAGCAGGATTGGAGTCTGGAGTGATGTTAATGGTACCTGGAGGATGGAAGGAAGAGCTGATGTCATCCACCTTCTTAGTAAAGAAGGTTACAAAATGATCAGCAGAGAGGGAGGAGGGAGGGGAGGGGAGGGAGGGTTGAGGAGGGTGGAGAAGGTGGAAAACAGTTTACTGGGGGTGGACACAGAGGACTTCACAGAGGATTTCAGAGATGAAGAAGGAGGTTTTTGCTTTTGAGACAGCAGAGGTGAAGTTGGAGTGGATAAGGTGGTAGGAAGAGAGATCTTCAGGGTGATGTGATTTTCTCCATTTCTCCATTTCCTCTCGATGCTGACATAATTCACATATCGGATTATCGGACTGACATCGCCAATCCACGTTCCGATCCAGATTCCATTCATAGTTTAGGGCTGGGTTAAAAAAATCGATTCTCCGATTTTTAATAAATTTTTATTTTAATCCTTTGATATCGATTCATATGTCCAGAGATCGATTTTTTTAAATTAAAAAAATAAAATAAAATAAAATAATAATAATAATAATAATAATAATAATAATAATAATAATAATAATAATAAACAGGCTAAAATATTATGCTGTGTGTGGTAGTTGAAACATAGTTTCAAGTTGACGTTTATTTATGTTTGTAGTTGAAACAAAAACATAAATACTGTAGGCTACATAAATGGAAATGTTTGATCATTAATATCTACTTTTAGAAATGATATAGGCTGAAATCAAATCACTGCATAATTGTGAAAGTGTCTTTATTGACAGATGAAAAGGCTGTTATTTACGCTTTGTCACCACCTGGTGAGTAAATATATGTGTAACTAAAACCATTAAAATTGACAACCGGTCCGCAACTTTTTTCCCCATGTATCTACTTGGCGCAAAAAAGGTTGGGAACCCCTGTGTTACATAACTGGACAGTCATGTAATTCAGGTTACAGCTCAAAAAACACGTTTTGCTATCACTAACCAAATCAATATTGAAATTAATCTAATCGGAATCGAATCGAATCGGGATTAATCGATTCGTAACCTTGTGAATCGGAATCGATTCTTGAAATTTGAACCAATACCCAGCTCTACTTGCGCTGGACCATAAACCCACCGTAACATAATGAAACAGTGCTAGTAAGTAGTAGTGAGCTAGTAATGTTAGCAGTTAGCTACTTCAACAACATGTCCTTAGTTTTCGAGATATTTTATTCTTCTAAATATTTAGGGGTTCCGACTTTACCGCAGGGGTGTTCAATTATTGTAATAATTTTGAGTGGGTCAATTGTTTTGGAAATATCATTTATTAACCTTTATTAATTGTTTAATTTAATATGGTGGAATATAATATGAACAAGGTACAGTAACTAATGCTATGAGATCATTGTTTACCAAACCAAATACTAAATGATTACACAGTAGGAGTCAGCTATTGGTGCATCTCTACTCTAGTCAGCAAGCTTCCCTCTGATTTTGGTCACAGATTAGTTTATCGTTTCTAGCTTATCTTTATGATAAAGCTCTACCTCTTTGAACCATTGCCTTTGACACGACTGATGCGGAAAACATGCTACCGCGTCAAAGCCCTCGCCATTATGCACTGAGGACTACGCCGCGGCTGACAAGCCTGCTGGCGCAGCGGCTGTGCAGCTCCCAGAAAATGTGACTCGATATACAGTTCACTGAAATCCTTGTGAAAGCACACAATTTACTCATTTTGCTGGGGACTCCCCTGCCACCCGCTCGTCAAGCTGACTTTTGAGTATATACTGTACATGTACGTCTAGCTGCCCTCGGCAATGCTCCTAGTCGAGGCTGACGCTGGAGCATGTTTCCAGCTTGAGGGTGGATTTTTGTCACTGTATGCCTGTGTGTTTGTGTGTGCTGCTCCCTGTGGCTGGCTGTCACAGTGTCGGGTGTTTCCAGCGTCCCTTTGTTTGGCCTGCATGACACCCTGCTGAGAGAGAGCGGGCGAGAGGGCAAGCCAGAGAGAGAGAGAGAGAGAGAGACCTCTAAACAATGTGCTGAGCATGTCTTTTCTGGGAACAGTACAGGCTCTGTTCAGGCCAGAGGGACAGCTGTCTGATCCAGACCCCCAAAGAAACAGCTGGGGAAGGGCACAGTGTGCGCGGCGCGCGCATGTCTGTGTTAGGGATGGGTATCATTTTGTATTTTCTCGATACCGGTTCTAGAACAAAAGTTTTAAAATGGTACCAGTGCCTAAAACAGGTGGCCTGAACCAATACTTTCTCAAATTTAAAGTGGATTTAAAGCAGATATTTTTTTTTTTTATTTAAAGAGGATTTTCATGCTCCAAACGATAATGTTAGTGAAGTTGTTCGTTGCTGGTTTCGGTGCACCAGAGGGCAGATATTTCACTCAGCAGCTCGGGCATGGCACCGAAATGAGGCACCTAAATCTGCGGTGCAATTCAGTCCTGTAAGTACTGGTTGTAAAGGTACCGGTACCATAGTGGTACCTGGTTTCAGGTACCATAGTGGTACCTGGTTTCAGGTACCATAGTGGTACCTGGTTTCAGGTACCATAGTGGTACCTGGTTTCAGGTACCCAACCCTTGTGTGTATAGTCACACTCTCGCTTCGGACACTGTTACAAAGTAAGGACGGGCATTTTCAAGCAAAAAATACTATTAGAAATTCACTGGGAACTATTCAACAATTCTTGGTTACAGATCCACAAGACAGGCAGATATACTGTGTGTGTGTGTGTGTGTGGGTGTGGAGTTTTTTCTAACCTGTGTATATATTCAAGGATGCTACTGTGTAGAATTTTCCTCTATTCATCTGTCAACATAAATGGCCACATTGTAGATAAAGCACCTTCATTTGAATGTACTGTATGTGGTTAGTGTTGCAGGTTGCACCTGTCTGGGAGCTGCAGGTGTCTCAGGCAGTTGGGAAGTGTTTTCATACTGGACAAACTTCCTTATCTAGATCACGTGGGAGGAAGAAAAGCAAGATATTTCCCTCCCAAGTGACGCTCATCCAGATTTCTATCTGTGTTTACAGTGCAGGAGAAAGCATGTGTGATGGCACTATGCAGTGTGTGATGGCACTATGCAGTGTGTGATGGCACTATGCAGTGTGTGATGGCACTATGCAGGCTTCTCCTGGTCTTTCATTTACAAGGACCTTTTCTCATCTGCAGTCATTTAGGAAAAGCTGTCCAGACTCTGCTCTGTTTTGAATACAAGCAGGGCGCCTCCTCTAAGCCCTCTGTGGTATGCCTGTATCCACCCTGTGCTGTGACATGGACAATGTCAGAGAGACAGACAGACAGACAGAGACAGAGATACACCTACTTAGGTAGCCATTGTCTTACAAACATAAACTCTAGCTTAGATGATAGCAACAGAGGAGAGCATTACACATTACTCAACCCTATCCGTTATGGGCTGATATGAAAACATGTGTTAGAGATGAAAGATCTTTGATTGCACAGAGAGATATTGTGAGAGAACGATTCAACTAATTTGGGTTCTAATATTTAAAGAGTAATGTTTCAAAATGAGGAAGCATACATTTATCAACTTTGATAACAGGCAATTCATGGGTTGACAGAGCTGACGCTTTTCCCCCAAAATGTAAAATGTTTAGTAATAGACCTTTTCTTTACTTTTCCTAGCCATAGTCCAGTCTGGTTTTGACTCCTGCTGCCAGCCTACAGACTGTGAGAGTTGATTTATGGTGACAGTGATTGGACAGACAGAAAGAAAGTCATTTGATCAGTTACCAACCTGCCAGACACACAAGCTGCCATCTATTCAGACACAAAGCAGGCAGACATGTGGGCAGCCAGCCAGTCACTCAGACGGTCGGCCACACCACAATAGGTTCACGCCATCAAATTGGGGGTGAAAGGTTTTCTCCAGTTCTGCCCATCATGCTCCCCAGAAACGTGTGCGCATTATTAGTCACATGCATCATTTATATAATTATTCACTGGATGATGTCAAGGCGGGTATTCCTTTATCTCAGACAGTTCTAGCTGGGCTGCTGACTGTGTGTTTCCAGGGATTTCAAGATTTTGCATAGATAGAGAAGCTCTGGTTTATTTTTCTTCATCATGTGATAAAACACAGAACTGAAGTGACAAGACTTGGTGGAAATGGGAAAAACAGGGAAGCATAGAAATGTGTGCAGGCGAGATTTATAAACCCCAAGGGGCTTATATAGAACAAACCTAGCAAAGCAAAAATACATTCTAAATTGGAACATGCATGAACTGGAGAGATGCTGCCTGACACTTAGTGAGGCAATCATGTTACAGTATCTAAAAACAAATCTCTGTCACTGTGTTTGAGAGAGAGAGAGAGAGAGAGAGAGAGAGAGAGAGAGAGAGAGAGAGAGAGAGAGAGAGAGAGAGAGAGAGAGAGAGAGAGAGAGAGAGAGAGAGAGAGAGAGAGAGAGAGAGAGCATACCAGCATTTCTCAGTCTTCCCCAGAGCTGTTGAATAATGAGACACATTCATACACCACAGGGTGCTGACTGCCATAACCCTCTCAGAGAACACCTCACTGGTATGACTGGCTGATCAGCCCCAATGGATATTGACGGATATATCGGCCTGCAGGGATATTTTATGGCTGTGAAAATGAGGAATGTTAATCATGAGAAGTGGGAGGAGAGGATGGAGTGTATATAATGTGTTCATAGAGGTTTGGATGATGGAGTGTATAACGTGTTCATATAGAGGTTTGGAGGATGGAGTGTATAATGTGTTCATATAGAGGTTTGGAGGATGGAGTGTATAATGTGTTCATATAGAGGTTTGGAGGATGGAGTGTATAATGTGTTCATATAGAGGTTTGGAGGATGGAGTGTATAATGTGTTCATATAGAGGTTTGGAGGATGGAGTGTATAACGTGTTCATATAGAGGTTTGGAGGATGGAGTGTATAATGTGTTCATATAGAGGTTTGGAGGATGGAGTGTATAATGTGTTCATATAGAGGTTTGGAGGATGGAGTGTATAATGTGTTCATATAGAGGTTTGGAGGATGGAGTGTATAACGTGTTCATATAGAGGTTTGGATGATGGAGTGTATAACGTGTTCATATAGAGGTTTGGAGGATGGAGTGTATAATGTGTTCATATAGAGGTTTGGAGGATGGAGTGTATAATGTGTTCATATAGAGGTTTGGAGGATGGAGTGTATAATGTGTTCATATAGAGGTTTGGAGGATGGAGTGTATAATGTGTTCATATAGAGGTTTGGAGGATGGAGTGTATAACGTGTTCATATAGAGGTTTGGAGGATGGAGTGTATAATGTGTTCATATAGAGGTTTGGAGGATGGAGTGTATAATGTGTTCATATAGAGGTTTGGAGGATGGAGTGTATAATGTGTTCATATAGAGGTTTGGAGGATGGAGTGTATAATGTGTTCATATAGAGGTTTGGAGGATGGAGTGTATAACGTGTTCATATAGAGGTTTGGAGGATGGAGTGTATAACGTGTTCATATAGAGGTTTGGAGGATGGAGTGTATAATGTGTTCATATAGAGGTTTGGAGGATGGAGTGTATAATGTGTTCATATAGAGGTTTGGATGATGGAGTGTATAACGTGTTCATATAGAGGTTTGGATGATGGAGTGTATAATGTGTTTATATAGAGGTTTGGAGGATGGAGTGTATAACGTGTTCATATAGAGGTTTGGAGGATGGAGTGTATAATGTGTTCATATAGAGGTTTGGATGATGGAGTGTATAACGTGTTCATATAGAGGTTTGGAGGATGGAGTGTATAATGTGTTCATATAGAGGTTTGGAGGATGGAGTGTATAATGTGTTCATATAGAGGTTTGGAGGATGGAGTGTATAATGTGTTCATATAGAGGTTTGGAGGATGGAGTGTATAATGTGTTCATATAGAGGTTTGGAGGATGGAGTGTATAACGTGTTCATATAGAGGTTTGGAGGATGGAGTGTATAATGTGTTCATATAGAGGTTTGGATGATGGAGTGTATAACGTGTTCATATAGAGGTTTGGAGGATGGAGTGTATAATGTGTTCATATAGAGGTTTGGAGGATGGAGTGTATAATGTGTTCAAATTCGCGCCCTCCCCCCCAAAAAAATAAAAATTAATGAAAACTCTAATGACGTTCACAGACCCAGGCTACGTTAGCCACGTTAGCATTGTGTGGCGGCTGAATACCACAGACCGCAGGTTCAGACACCGTTTAAGGCACAAATACTAGGAAGCAGAGTAATATATAAAAAATAGCAATCTTTATTTAGAAAAAGGTTGTTTTGTTAATTAAAACAGCGCTCAGCACAACATCACAGGTTGATTATGGCAGGACAGGTGGCAGGAAAAATAACACAAAACTAACAAACAACCAAGGCAGTGGCCCCACTCACTCTGTTCTCCCCTATTGCCACACTGTAGGCCTACGTTGCACCTGCTCAAAGAGCCCTTGTACAGGTGATCCACTGGCACACACACACACAAGGAATTAAGGCCAGACGCCTCTCCGACACTGGGCCCGCTTCTCCCCAAACACAGCACACGCTGTCGTCAGCCCGTCGCAGCCTCGCAAGCTGCTCAATACGCCGCTGGGCCGCTGGCTGTAACTGCTAAATGCAGCTGAGTCCAATCAGGACGGAAACGTGCGGTGCGGGATCCCAACCCTTCGCGGAGGCGACCAAGCCCAGTCTGACATCCACGGATCGCCAACAGGTGCGTCTTATTGCCTAATCACAGCTCCGCACTCAAATTACACTTCCGGCCAGACCAGCGCAAGTCCACCCGGCTACATACACCCCCCCTTTACTTAATCAGTGTCCCACTGATGCAGTATGGTCTACCTTACTGTAAGTTTCCAAATCCACTCCCACCAGACCGTCAGCTAGACCTGAAAGAACCTCTTTTAACACCCCCACGCACTGCTGCAGCTGCAGCGGAATTGCAGACCTAGGCAACCGGTGCGGGTTGGAATGAACACCAGCCGTGGTACGAGTCGATCTACGAAGCCCTGGTGAAGGTGGGGGCGAAGGCCCAGGTGAAAGCAAAGCCGGTGGACGAGGTGAAAGCTCCCCCATAGTACCTACTTCCTCCCCCGACAGACTGGGATGAAGCCCCAATGCCCCTGGTACAGGCTTTTGGGGAGAAGACGCATGCTCACCACGCACTCCCTCCTCACTCCCTTGCACCCCCGGTAAATCACCTTCCTGCTGGGACCCTTCCTTTACTGGCAAGTCTTGCCCCCTGAAGCTAGACACTATCACCCCAAACAGGGACTCATCTAAATCCACCTCAACAGGAGATGGAGACTCCACCACCCCCAGGACCTCAGGCTCTTGGCCCCTTGACTGCAAACGTGGGCCACCCACTCGCAACCCACCCTGCTGCAGACTATGCTGTGGCTTGGAGACATTAACAGGAACAACAGAATACACAGGCAGATTAACATCCACCGGTGCCACCACTCTTGGCTGAGGGGTGTTAGAGATACAACGCTCACATGCGTTACAAAATGCCTCGATGTCTTTAAACATTCCCGGCCAATAACAACACTTCCGAACCAACTTGAATGTCCTACCAACACCTTGACACCCATGGTCCGTATGCATGTGAGCAAGCACCTCCCTGTGCAATATGGCAGGCAGTACAAGTTGTTTAATCAACCCCTCTTTCTGATCACACAGCTCTCGATACAACACTCCCCCCACCTCAACAATTCTCCCCCACTGCCTCAGAAGTACAACCGTCCTGTGACACTCCTGCAACCTCTCTTCCCTACCAGGCTTCGCCGCCCTCAGCCAGTATGTTCGGAAAGCTGCTATTACAGGATCACTGCGCTGAAGACTTAATAAAGTGGGCAAATCAAAGGCGGGAAAACTGGACACTGAAGCATGGTGGGGACTAGCACTGGCTTCCTCACATAAAACCCTTTGATGTGGCGTCGACAGCACACCGTGCGTCATCTGAAAAGTTTGCGCCACAGCCGCCCCCCATGACTGCCTCCGCTCAGAATACTGCCTGGAGAGAGCTGCAACAGTCTGCTCCTGCTGGCAAACCGCGAATGCCGAACCCCAAGCCCCACCTGCGCTCAACGAGGGGCTGGAATCCCGCCCAGGGCCCGCCGCGGACTGCTCCAGCTCATAAAACTGCTTTATCACGTTCATGCCCAGTATGCAAGGTACAGCTCTTTTACGACGTAATGTTGCGGCGTCCGTGGGGTCTCGAACCACCAAAATTCCCCTCCCTGTTGCGGTCTTTCCCAGGGCACAAACGTCTTTTTCAAAATAACCCAGGTAGGGAATACCCAAGCCATTGGCCGCCGATAACGAGAGCCACTCACAGTTTTTGAGAATTGGACGAAAATGTTGCTCGAAAAAGGACTCTGTAAGCGTTGAAACATTTGATCCAGTGTCAAGGAGGCATCTGACCACCACATCACCCAATAAAACATTCACGGTTGGGCATCTGCCCACTAAACATTCATACGCTGCAGCGCCTGGCGCCTCAAAATGTGAGCCCACCTGAGCCCCACCTGTAGCTGGGCTCATTGCCACAGGGGGGGAAAGTTTCCCTGCTGCTCAGCCACATGGGCCGACCTATCATAGGAGGCTGCAGTACGCCACGCAGGAACTGCTCTCCGGGGGGGCACCCCAGACCGACACTGCCGTGCGATATGGCCAGCTGCTCGACATTTAAAACATATCGGTTGGCCATCAGCGTCAAAGCTTGGCTGCTCCCCTGGAACCCCAGTCTGGCCCGGCCCCATACTAGCCAACTCAGACACCTTCTGAGCCAGGTCAGCAATTTTAGTCAGGTTCACTATGTCACAAAATATACCTTTGTTCAAGTTTCGTGGGGATTTGCAAAACTATACATTTTCGGAATCGTCAGAACCTGTAGAATCCAAAAACCAATGTTGGCATTTGCACAGACCCCTGCATGGCGGCCATTTTGGCGTTTCAAAATGGTCGCCATAAAATACATAATTTGCGCTATCTTGGCTTCTATTCAACCTAAAAACTTAATTTAAAAGGCTAATCCTATGTTTTCCGGGTTGAGGAAACCACTGGTGGCATCATTAGACTTCACAGGCCCACGCGTGTTCACAGGAAATCCCACTCATGACATCATCAGTGATGTCATAAATCTGACATCATCAGTGATGCTGGTCTCATTGGCCACACAGCAGCCGAGTTGCAGGCAAGGCTGCGCAGGCCTAGGAATCTTTAGGAAATTCACAATTATCTGGGACCCATTTCTAGCCTACTTAGATGAGGTTAAGAGCGACAAGTAACTTGCTCAGCTGACTTCTCATGGACCCCTTGCACGGGATTCCACGCACATTTCTTACAAGCACATAGGCACTTGACGCAGCTGGTAGCGTTGTAACATTAATGTTGATACATGTATGTTTTGTTTGTTTTTGTTTTTTCTCTGAGCCTGTTTTTGTTTTCTATGTTCTGAAAATTACAAAATAAAATATGGAAGAAAAAAAGGCCTTTGAGACGCATGCTTGTGATGAAACGCTATAGAAGTAAACAAACATGAACTTTCATGAGCAGGAGAACGTTAACGGAATTTAGTTGGAGAGAAATGAGCAATGGTTGATGAGAAAGAGAATTTACAAGACAAGACGTAAAGTTCAAGACACAGCCTCATCTTATTCAATCTAATATTACAGGGGAGGATTGGAGTATTGGGAGGGAGATCTGAATCAGAGTTCATAACTTACACCTGAACTCACTGTGTTGACAACACCAGGCAGGCCTCGCCCATTTTCGCATATAATTCCGCCCTCTCCCCTACATATTTCTTTGTAATTACTAATATATTTCATCAAATGATATGAAATTCCAACTATAAAGCATCTGTACCGTTAACCAAGTGTAGCAAAACGTTGGCAGCCCCGTAGGAGAGAGTTATTTCCATAGACGCCATGCTCTAGTTAAAGCTGCCATTACGGGCTGGGAGGGTTACCTGGGACACAATAGGTAGTAGGTTTGCGTGTTGCGTCATCTGTTATCATTACTTACTCAATTATACCACCTCTATCTTTTCAAAATGTAAATATAACTAATACCAAAACTAAACTAAAAAATCACAAATGCCCAATAATTGTGGGTTTTCACACTGCCTGTCCAGTAGCAAAAGTGTGTACAGTATTGGACTTGACTATATTTATATTTATATCCATGTCACAGACTTCACACTGGGTAAATGCTCAAGAATCTTATCCTTCAGCCATTGTTTTGTCAGTGTTGGTGTGTGCTTCTCTGCCTCCTTGCTACCCCCAAGCATGGAGATGTATGTTGTTTCCACGATGTCCATCGGGAGATATGCTTTGGTTTGAGTTTGTATGTCAATGAGATTGATCAACTCGATCAAGCATGGCATCTGCATGGGCAGGTCTGCCCTTGTGGATTTGGCTTTGTCACTGGTACATGTATGATCTCTGATGACATGGAACACATGTTCTCTCCAACATGACTTGTGATATCTGATATCTATTGCATGGGCATCACTTGGCGATATTGCATTGCTTAATCTTGTCATCAACACTGGATCTTGGGAAATTTCTACTGCTTGCCTGAGTACCTCCCCCGAGTTCCCAGTTCTGATTGTGTAGAGAGCTTGACCGTTATCCAATAGACTACTTGCACAACTCCACTACTTCCTGAAATGAGTAGGGCATCTTGGTTTCCTGTCCTACACTATTGGATGAACTGATTAATGTCAGGTGTGCCTGATCACTGTTGTTGTGACTGCAGCAGTCAGGCACACCTGACATTAATCAGTTCATCCAATAGTGTAGGACAGGAAACCAAGATGCCCTACTCATTTCAGGAAGTAGTGGAGTTGTGCAAGTAGTCTATTGACAGAAGAAGCACTGGTCTTTTGACAAAGGTTTTGTCGCAGATCTTGTGAATGGCATTGATGTCCCTGGTTTATCTGCTTCCATTTCTGAGCATGATCTTTTACAGCCACGTTTTTTTACGGCATACTGTCCTGTGGACATTGAATGTTCAAAGCGATCACTGGCTCGCTGCAACTCTGTCTGGTTTGTGGCAGAAGAATAACAGCTTCGATGCCATGTTGTTTCCTTGTTGAGAAGCATTTCTTTGGTACATCCTTGGAGATGTCTTTGAATTGAAACAAATTGTCCATCATTTCTGACAGCTCGATCCGTCACCATATCAAGTACTTTCTGATAGGATTCGATCCTGGGATTCAGAACAACTGCCCCTTTACTAGTGTTAGACTCTTGGCAGAAGATGCATAGTTTCCAGTTGACAGGCTCCTTAGAGTCATTGTCATCAGGTTTTTCATCCATCATGAGTTATGCCCTGAAAGTATAACGATATCCATTAGCGTTGCAAATTGCCCAATAAAAGCATTTTAAGTAAATCTTTGTAGAAATAGCTAGCTACTGTAGCTAAATTCATGAGGGACACATAAAAAAGGAACTCAGATTAACCTACTTCCCATGAGAAAATATATAACAATTACAAACTATCCTATCAGTTGTTTTAATTGTTATAACCTTATTATAGCATTATAAAATTATTCACCTCAGTAGACTCCTTAGAGTTGTTGTCATCAGGACTTTCATCCACAATGAGTTATCTCCTGAGTACAGAACAAACAAATCTCTTATAATTAATTTCACACAAGCTAAATTTCATTACTACTTTTGTACAGTAGGTTAGTCTACACATCAATACAGCCAGTGCAAGTGAATGCCTCCCCATCTTCAAATTAATTATGCTAACTAGCTTCTTTTTTTATGCCAACTAGCTTGCCAGTGATTAGCATAACAATGAACATTAATATTGCAAGGAGCTCAATATAAGCAGTACATCTGAAATATCTAGTTAGCTAGTTAACTTTATGAGGAACACATAAAAAGGGAACTCACATTTGCTTACTTCCCATAACAGAATATAAAACAATTACAAACTATCCTATCAGTTGTTTTTATTTTCATAACCTTAAGATTATTATATATATATATTATATATAAAATTATTCACCTCAGTATACTGCTGTGTCATTGTGGAAGCAGCAGGAACGTCCACAACAGGTTTCCCGCTCTTTGGCGTTTTCCCGCTCTCTGCCGATGGAACTACGCAAAAGTCTTAAAGGGGCAGTGCAACTATGTGCCCCATTATGTTTTTGTTTTTTTATTCAAAAAGTGAATCAAGTGTTTGGATAAGAAGTCTAATGATGCCACCAGTGGTTTTCCTGACCCAGAAAACATAGGATTAGCCTTTTAAATTAAGTTTCTAGGTTGAATAGAAGCCAAGATAGAGCAAATTATGTATTTTATGGCGACCATTTTGAAATGCCAAAATGACAACTATGTGCCCCATTATGTTTTTGTTTTTTTATCCACCCCCCCCCCCCCCCCATGTGCCCCATATGGTGAATGCTGTCCAATATAGACCACTACATAATTTTACTTACCAGCGGTTCACTGCAAGGTGGTTGAATATGGTGTGCCGTGCACCCGAAAGTGATAAAAGGTCCTAAAAGTGAATCAAGGGTTAGGATTCGAAGTCTAATGATGCCACCAGTGGTTTTCTCGACCCAGAAAACATAGGATTAGCTTTTTAAATTAAGTTTCTAGGTTGAATAGAAGCCAAGATAGAGCAAATTATGTATTTTATGGCGACCATTTTGAAACGCCAAAATGGCGGCCATGCAGGTGTCTGTGCAAATGCCAACATTGGTTTTCAGATTCTACAGGTTCTGACGATTCCGAAAATGTATAGTTTTGCAAATCCCCACGAAACTTGAACAAAAAGACATAGTGAACCTGACTATTTGAGCCTGCTGTTGCTTCAGCGTACCCTCAACAAGGGTTTTCTGCTGCTTTACCGCTTGCAAAATTTCTGCCAAAACTGCGTCAGGTTCGGGAAGCACAGCAGCCGTGACCATGTTGGATGCAACAGCTTCGGCTCCCAGTTCACACACGGTGGCTACCCGCCGGCTCCGACCCCCCCCAGCGTCGAAATCTTCCCACAGCAGCGCCTCTGTTCGTAAATCAAAGAAAGAAATTTTAGAATTCTGCCGGACAACCCTTTTTAACTCCCTGCACAGCGCTAAATCACGGACACTTTCTGCAAATTGGTCACGTAAAGCAAAGTCGCTGCACCAAGTCTGCTTAACGTCACAATGGTTAATATCATCAATAATAGCCATTAATGCATGCGAGTACTCGCGAATGGACTCCCCCTCACGCTGCCTCCTGTCAAAAAATTGTTTTTGTAGCCTGGTCAGGGAACGGGGCTGTCCGTACAATTCTCTCAAAATTTCCAAGACACGCTTAGGGTCCCGCCTCTCTGCCTGTGAGCGATATTTTACCTCCTGCCTGGCCTCGCCGCCCAAATGATCGTAAAGGTACATGGCCCGTTCAGTATCTTCAAAATGGCGGTAACCTGAAACTGAGTTCACTTCATCCACCCAGTCATAAAACTCAGCACAGGTCCCTCCATTAAAGACAGGACATTTTTTATCTTTTGGGACATAAACAATATCCCTGGACATGGGACCAGACCTACCCCCCTCCCCAACCAGTGGTCCCCGCTGCTGCAGCTCAACAGGGGAACTGGATGCATGAGGAGGCTCCTGCTGTAGCAACCGGGCTGTTAAAGAATCGTTCATGTCCTTTAAAGTTGCCATAGCTGCCTTGTCTTCTTGAGCCCTATCCATAAGGGCCCGTAGCTCAGCCTGCAGGTCCTCCATTTTTAGCCTCCCCGCTTAGTGGCGGAACTCGCCCCTGGCTCCCTGGTCCAGCCCGTCCAGCCACCTGGTCTTCGTGAGACCCACTGCCTTGGTCTGAAACCTGCTGCCACCCTTAATCAACCAACCTGTGACTATATGCTCATTTATAAAATCACAATCACTACTGCTTCTTTATAAAGTCACCCTGCTCGCAGCGCCATTCTGTGGCGGCTGAATACCACAGACCGCAGGTTCAGACACCGTTTAAGGCACAAATACTAGGAAGCAGAGTAATATATAAAAAATAGCAATCTTTATTTAGAAAAAGGTTGTTTTGTTAATTAAAACAGCGCTCAGCACAACATCACAGGTTGATTATGGCAGGACAGGTGGCAGGAAAAATAACACAAAACTAACAAACAACCAAGGCAGTGGCCCCACTCACTCTGTTCTCCCCTATTGCCACACTGTAGGCCTACGTTGCACCTGCTCAAAGAGCCCTTGTACAGGTGATCCACTGGCACACACACACACAAGGAATTAAGGCCAGACGCCTCTCCGACACTGGGCCCGCTTCTCCCCAAACACAGCACACGCTGTCGTCAGCCCGTCGCAGCCTCGCAAGCTGCTCAATACGCCGCTGGGCCGCTGGCTGTAACTGCTAAATGCAGCTGAGTCCAATCAGGACGGAAACGTGCGGTGCGGGATCCCAACCCTTCGCGGAGGCGACCAAGCCCAGTCTGACATCCACGGATCGCCAACAGGTGCGTCTTATTGCCTAATCACAGCTCCGCACTCAAATTACACTTCCGGCCAGACCAGCGCAAGTCCACCCGGCTACATTCATTCATACGTTCATATAGAGGTTTGGAGGATGGAGTGTATAACGTGTTCATATAGAGGTTTGGAGGATGGAGTGTATAATGTGTTTATATAGAGGTTTGGAGGATGGAGTGTATAATGTGTTCATATAGAGGTTTGGAGGATGGAGTGTATAATGTGTTCATATAGAGGTTTGGAGGATGGAGTGTATAATGTGTTCATATAGAGGTTTGGAGGATGGAGTGTATAATGTGTTTATATAGAGGTTTGGAGGATGGAGTGTATAATGTGTTCATATAGAGGTTTGGAGGATGGAGTGTATAATGTGTTCATATAGAGGTTTGGAGGATGGAGTGTATAATGTGTTCATATAGAGGTTTGGATGATGGAGTGTATAATGTGTTTATATAGAGGTTTGGAGGATGGAGTGTATAACGTGTTCATATAGAGGTTTGGATGATGGAGTGTATAATGTGTTCAAATAGAGGTTTGGAGGATGGAGTGTATAACGTGTTCAAATTCGCGCCCTCCCCCCCAAAAAAATAAAAATTAATGAAAACTCTAATGACGTTCACAGACCCAGGCTACGTTAGCCACGTTAGCATTGTTAGCAGCTTTTCTTCATGCAGTAATAAGCGTTGAAACATTTTCCTTGTGGCTGAATGTTGATGTAATGTACACCCCATTTCAGTGTTTCCCACAGGATTTTGAGAATTTGTGGTGGGGGACCGCAGACCCCCTAGGGGGGTACGGGGGCATGCCCCCCCGCGAGATTATTTTAAACATTTTAAAGTAAAATGCATGAATTTGGTGTACTTTGAGAAAGCTTAACACGTTCACTGCCAATGACGTATTAATCCGTCGAAAAAAATCCAACGGTTGACTGCCAATGACGTATTAATACGTCAAAAAAATGATTTTTTTTTTTTTGACCGTGGGATGTGCATCTAACCCTTTTACATCTCTTATATAATTATTGGAGCCACCGAACATGTACAACCCATTCCACCGACCCACTAAGTGGCGACAGTGCTCTCCCAGACTAGAGGAAGGCAAGCAAAAAGCAGTGTGAGGAAGCCATTCTCTTGAAAATGGATTGGCGAAAACGCTTTCGTTTTCGCGCTGATTGCTGGCGGTGCGGGATTGCAAATTTGCATAATAGATTACGGGTGGAACACACTTTGAAACACGCAGCATAAATAAGACCAGAATCGCAAAAGCTTCATCAAAGCTCTCAACACAAACCCCAAGAAACGAGCGAGCCCATATCCAGACTTGCACAGCGGCCGCCAGCAGACAGGCAGCAGCAACTCGTTTGTCACAGACCCGCTGCAGAGCCAAGGAGGGCGGAGGAGAACGCCCACGGAGGGAGGAGTTGGAAGCAGAGGGGGGTTTCCTGCTGTTATGGAGGAAATTACTGTTCAAAACTATTGTTTAGATGTCTGACGTCTTACTGTTGCCAAAAATGAATGGTTAAAGTGACTGTTCTATCGAATTTCACAAAAAGCCGTTTATCTCAAAATAATTTTTCAGACGCTGAAACCATGCTGTATTCAACTGCTAATGCTTACATAACTACAGTACTAACTCTACAAACTAACTCTTTTAGACATAGAAAGCACACATTCTATTAGTTCTTTTGAGATATTGTGTGTTCACAAAATCTTAGCAGAAAAGAATCCTCGGGTCTTGAAAGATGAGCCAGAATCCTCAAAAAAACCCTCTGGCAGAACCTACCTACAGTAAAAAAAAAACGGCTGGCAGTGAATGTGTTAAGAGCAAAATTAAAAGGCTAGATCTATGAAGAACATGTCATCATTACTGTGCTGTGGGTTTACAATGACAAACTAAATTTCTCCCTATAGGTCAGGGATACTCAACTTGCTTTGCCACTTTCGTGAAATGATAGAAGGCGAGGGGCCAGTTAATAAACAAACAATATACATTTTTCTGTAGCGGATTGTAGGTTTTTGGGGTGTCAGCTGGAGTTTAGGCTGACAGTGTTGTGCACACCGGATAGTTAGTTAGGTTAAGTTAGTTAGGTTAAGTACATACATAAGTGCCTGGGTAGCGAGCAGATGGCGGTATTTGACAATTTAGCAGCTAAATCATATTGAAAGATATTCCATATTCCAGACTGAAATGCTATAACAGAAGTATTGGCCAGAATGACATGAACATTTATTGGACACTTACTCAGCGGATATCTTGCATGTTGCGTTCAGGTGCACTGTAATTTTTTTTTTTTTTTTTTTGGTCAACATCTTATTGTGGCGGTCAAAATATTATTGTGGCGGCCCGCCACAAATTCCTTTATGTATGGGAAACACTGCATTTCTACTACGTTTCTACCCAGCAGCTGCTGGGGCATTGCACTGAACAGCCAGCAGCTACGGAAACATCACATGGACAAACTTGCTGCTCTTAAAGAGACAGGTGCCGGTAAAAACAATGGAAAACATACTTTTTAAGACAAGATTGTCAATAAACGATTTTCGACTTTCAAAAAAGTCGATCTTGATCTTGATAATATAAACGATTATTAAAAAATTCTAAATTCATTGCCCATCACTATTGTAGTGTGACAACAACCCAGACCCCTCTAGGCATGTGTGTTGTGCTTAGGACTTAGGTCATGTTACAACATAGGCATGTACACACTTGGGTCATGTTACAACATAGGCATGTACACACTTAGGTCATGTTACAACATAGGCATGTACACACTTGGGTCATGTTACAACATAGGCATGTACACACTTAGTTAATGTTACAACATAGGCATGTACACACTTAGGTCATGTTACAACATAGGCATGTACACACTTAGGTCATGTTACAACATAGGCATGTACACACTTAGGTCATGTTACTTACAACATAGGCATGTACACACTTAGGTCATGTTACAACATAGGCATGTACACACTTAGTTCATGTTACAACATAGGCATGTACACACTTAGGTCATGTTACAACATAGGCATGTACACACTTAGTTCATGTTACAACATTAGCATGTACACACTTAAGTCATGTTACAACATTAGCATGTACACACTTAAGTCATGTTACAACATTAGCATGTACACACTTAGTTCATGTTACAACATTGGCATGTACACACTTAAGTCATGTTACAACATTAGCATGTACACACTTAAGTCATGTTACAACATTAGCATGTACACACTTAAGTCATGTTACAACATTAGCATGTACACACTTAAGTCATGTTACAACATTAGCATGTACACACTTAAGTCATGTTACAACATTAGCATGTACACACTTAAGTCATGTTACAACATTAGCATGTACACACTTAAGTCATGTTACAACATTAGCATGTACACACTTAAGTCATGTTACAACATTAGCATGTACACGCTCACCAAGCAAGCCGCTGTCTGTGGAGAGTGAGCGGCTCGCAGCTCTTCATGTGCCACTTCAAACGCAGCAGCCGGTCGCCGCCCTGTTGGCAGAGCCACAACAAAGCAGCTGAGCTGATGTGTAAAAGGTAGGCTCAGGGTGTGGTAGGGGTCGGAGTCCGAGACACGCAGGCACGCACGCACACGCACACACACACACACACATACACACACACACACACACACACACACACACACACACACACACACACACACACACACACACACTGGTTTGAACTCACTTATATCCCTGTATGACACATCTTTTGCTTCTTTGTACTTGAAGCGGTTTAAATTTGGTGTGTGTGCGTGCGTGCGTGCTTTGCGTATTGTGTTGCTGTGTGGCAGTCAGAGACCATTATGTATATCCTTAACTCATTAATGGCCAGTTTAGGACTGCCAATATTTAGCACAGGCCAAAGATTTTCATAATTGTTGGTCATCTTTCAAGACCCACAGTAAATTATCTATTAGCACCAAAGTGATTTGCAATACCTCAAAATGAAGATGTACGTCTCTGGGTTCACCAGGGAAAAAAAAGTGAGCTTTTAGCATGTTCTGTACTCTACTTATAGCCATTTATATACACCCTGTTTTCACCAAAAAGGTCTCTCTGAGAAGACAAACAGGAGAAAAGGCAATTTTTGTAAAAGACACAATCTCAGGCAGAACTCGCTCTCAATTCTTTTATTTTGAACTGTATTGACATCAGACATGTAAATATTATTTGTTATGACACAAATGACAAATAAAAAATAAAAAAATATATATATATATATACATGAAGTGCTTTTTTTACATTCAACAATACAGTTTACTCAGTGTGAGTGAGTGTGCAGACAGACACACAGACAGACAGACAGACAGACAGACACACAGACAGACACACAGACAGACACACACACACACACACACACACACACACAGAGAGAGTTCTGTCCACAGCTGCTGCTGGATCGCACCTCTTCCCAGGGAACACTACTGATCGCCCCGCAAATTAGCATAGGAGGGGAACACCAAACTGGTCTGAGATCAGCGTCTAGCCTCCTCTGCCTCTGCATCGTTTTCCTCCTCTCGTTCGGGCTGGGACGAATGCTGCGACACAGGAATGGGGTCGGCTTGGCTTTGGGACCAGGCGCTGGAACCGGATCGATCATGTTGGTTTGACTACCGCGAACAATTCAATCCAGGTTCGCCCTGCAGCAGAGGCGACCAGCGCAGCGCGCCGAGGGGTGTTTCAATGGCGTTTCTCCTCTATGCAACAGGCAGCGTTTCTCCGTTTTCTCCTCCTCTTCCATTTCAAAACAACAGCTGCGGTATGTGTTTGATAACGTGTTGTCGGCTTGACTTTGAGGCTAGGGACCTGATAACATGTCACAGGCTGGGGAAGTCTTTGAACTACGCGCTGTACTAATAAAAACAAAAACACGTCAAACACGTCATTGGCCCTCTGGGCTATTCCTGATAACACGTCAAAGACGTCTTTGGCCATGAATGAGTTAATGTTCCTCGGCTATGTTGAACCTCTGTAGTATTTGGATCTCATGTAAATACTAGTTCATTTAATCATAATTTCATTGTAAATTGAAATTACACCATTTCCAAAAATGTGATGCTGAATGGACTGGAATGATTCAGGGTGTATTCACACCTGTAGGTCGTTTGCTTTGTTCCGATTCAGGTACTTAATTGATACAATTGTTGCATTTGTGCCTTGGTTCGTTTGTGTTCACACAGCCACAAATGAAACGGTCCAAATAGTATTGTCAAACTTCCTGGATTGGCCAGCAGAGACTCTGATAGGCTAATAGCCTCTCGGGATGGACAAAATAATTCCCCGAGATTTTCCTATATGATTATAAAAATGCGTTTTGTTAGACCTACATTTTAGGCTATGTCGGGCGTCCGCCGTGCGAGGAGAGAGAGAGAGAGAGAGAGAAAGAAAGAAAGAAAGAAAGAGGGAGGGATCGGGAGAGAGAGAGAGGGAGAAAGTTCTTTATTTATTAATGTATGCTATGTAGCCTATGTAAGCCTATGTATTTATTTAGCCTATTTAGGCTATTGGGAATTTGGAGATAGAAGATCAAAGACCCTCGCAAATTCTGCTATTAGGCTACTATCACGGAGATGAGGATTAGCCGAGACATAGGCTATATGAACACCAGTCCTGTCAGGAATAAAATATTAATAAATAATTTAATAATAACGGACATTTCGAGGAAGACATGCAATCAGTCTGATTGTCTGATTGAACCAGACAATCTTATCACAAAGAAGGCTGGCTCTGATTACCACGATTTGTTTTCATTTATTGAATGGAGACCAGAGAGAGCGAGAGAGAGGGAGAGAGAGGGCGGTGTGCTGCTGCTGCGCAGCACACCGCACGCAAAATCCGTAGAGATTCAACACATTAACGTTGCTTCCCATGGTCCGAGGTAAGTTGATTGAGTTCAAACTGCTGATGTGATGATCCAAAAATCCCCCAAAGTTTATCGATGCAAGTCACAAGTCGCCAAAACAGGATCTGAAAGATGTTGTTTTTAAACGATAAAAATGTTCGTTCTTCAGGCCATTACGCACAGCGCAGCTGACTACGGCAGCTGGTTTATCCAAAAATGCGCACCGTTTACTGCTGTTGTGGCGGATCGAGGTCGGCTCACGTTCTCACCACAAACGAACCGCACCAGAGTTCGTTTGGAAGCGGACCGAGACCACCCTTTCTTGGCGATCTCGGTCCACTTGTTTTGTCCCGCATCCGAGTGCGATTGCTGTGTTCACACTCCCCCAAACGAACCGCACCAAGGGGGAAAATGCTCTCCGTTTCGGAACAACTGCTCCAAACGAGATAGGTGTGAATACACCCTTATATAGCACTTTTTGCCAGCCTGACGACTGCTCAAAGAGCTTTATAATACATTCACCCATTTACGCTCATTCACAAACCGATGGCTTCTGCCACCATGCAAGGCCCCAATTGTTATTCATATTTCATTATAAAATAAATCTACATTGGCTACTATAGTAGACGTTGTTCAAGACATGTTGGTTATACACAACCCCCGTTAGAGCGCCGCTTATGCACTAACTAACTAGTCTCATAGGAGCCTTTATCGTCCAACTAGCCCATTACCTCACTTCATATTTGATGGTTTAAATCAGTGACTCCCAACCGCTGGGCCCCGGACCGGTGCCGGTCCGCAAAGCATTGATTGCTGATTAGATTTTGGTGGTCAAAGGTCAAAGTTCAACGTCACGTGACCTCACGAATGCCATTCCCAAGTTCGTTAACACGATATCTCAGGAACACCTTGGTGGAATGTCTTCCAATTGGGCTCAAACGTTTACTTTGGAAGCAAGGATGAACTGATTAGATTTTGGTGATCAAAGATCAAGGTCACTGTGACCTCACGAACGCCATTCCCAACCTTATTAACACGATATCTCAGGAACGCCTTGGCGGAATTTCATCTAATTCGCCTCAAATTAGTTTACCTCATTTTGCCTCATTTGCCTCATGTGTGAGATGTGATGTCTACAGCTAGTGAGTCATGTGTGTGATGTGAGGAGGTCTACAGCTACTCAGCTAGTGAGTTGTGTGTGATGTGAGGAGGTCTACAGCTAGTGAGTTGTGTGTGTGATGTGAGGAGGTCTACAGCTAGTGAGTTGTGTGTGTGATGTGAGGAGGTCTACAGCTAGTGAGTCGTGTGTGTGATGTAAGGAGGTCTACAGCTAGTGAGTCATGTGTGTGATGTAAGGAGGTCTACAGCTAGTGAGTTGTGTGTGATGTGAGGAGGTCTACAGCTAGTGAGTCATGTGTGTGATGTGAGGAGGTCTACAGCTAGTGAGTCGTGTGTGTGATGTGAGGAGGTCTACAGCTAGTGAGTCATGTGTGTGATGTAAGGAGGTCTACAGCTAGTGAGTCATGTGTGTGATGTAAGGAGGTCTACAGCTAGTGAGTCGTGTGTGTGATGTGAGGAGGTCTACAGCTAGTGAGTCATGTGTGTGATGTAAGGAGGTCTACAGCTAGTGAGTCGTGTGTGTGATGTGAGGAGGTCTACAGCTAGTGAGTCATGTGTGTGATGTAAGGAGGTCTACAGCTAGTGAGTCATGTGTGTGTGATGTAAGGAGGTCTACAGCTAGTGAGTTGTGTGTGTGATGTGAGGAGGTCTACAGCTAGTGAGTCGTGTGTGTGATGTGAGGAGGTCTACAGCTAGTGAGTCATGTGTGTGATGTAAGGAGGTCTACAGCTAGTGAGTCATGTGTGTGATGTAAGGAGGTATACAGCTAGTGAGTCATGTGTGTGATGTAAGGAGGTCTACAGCTAGTGAGTCATGTGTGTGATGTGAGGAGGTCTACAGCTAGTGAGTTGTGTGTGATGTGAGGAGGTCTACAGCTAGTGAGTTGTGTGTGTGATGTGAGGAGGTCTACAGCTAGTGAGTCGTGTGTGTGATGTGAGGAGGTCTACAGCTAGTGAGTTGTGTGTGTGATGTGAGGAGGTCTACAGCTAGTGAGTTGTGTGCGATGCCTCTTGCTCTTTATGTGTGTGTGTGTGTGTGTGGTAGATAATTAGTGCAAATGGAGGTTAATCCTTATCTGATACATTGGTATCATTCATTCCTCACAAACAGAGTACAGCTAGTTAGAGTCAATCAGACCACTTCCACTCCCATCTTCACTAACATAGGATCACTGCAGGGAAGCATGAGCTCACCATTTCTTTTCACAATTTACACAGACGACTGTAGAACTGCAGGTCCAAACACATTTATACTCAAGTTTTCAGATGACACTACATTGTTGTCTCTGCTCTGCTGGACACTAAAGATGACCCCAGCATCCATCAGGACCAGACAGATAGATTAGTACAGTGGTGTGAAGACAATTCACTCATCATAAATGCAGTGAAGACAAAATAAATCATTTTTGGTGTTAAAGAGAGTGAGTATCCTCCTCCAGTTACCGTTAAAAACGTACAGATTGAACAGGCCTCTGCATATAAATATCCTTGGCATCTATGTGGACACTGCTCTATCCTGCAGTAAGGTGCAACAACGTATTTACTTTTTAAGAAGACTCCGGTCTTTTGGAGCGAACACACAGATCTTGCTGCTGTTTTTTCAATCAATTGTGCAGAGTGTTATGCTGTATGGGAGTAGTGCATGGTATAGCGGTCTGTCTGTGCAGCTTAAAACTAGACTAGGCAGGTTAATCCGAATATGCTCGAAAATTGACGGACAAACACTTGAAACAAACTTTCAAGAAACACACACAAGAAGAATGTTGTCTCTAGCAGGTAGCATAGTATGTGACCCAACTCACATTCTTTTTAATGAATTTGAGCTGTTGCCCTCAAACAGAAGATTCAGAGTCCCACAGGCTCGCTTAAATAGACTGAGAAACTCTTTTGTGCCCCAGTCTGTCAAACTGTTAAATCGGGTTAGAGGCTCTAGGTAGGGACTAAGGGCCTGTGTCCATCTAGCGTCTTTTTCCGACCGTTAAACGCTGGGAGTGCGCTGGGGAGCGCTGATCTCAGCACACAATATACAAGGAAGCAGTCTGAAACTAACGTTAGTTCAGTGCGGTAATAGCTTGATAGCTGACAGCTAACATTAGCAAACAACACACATACAGTGATTTAGCTCAACACTCACCAGAAATATCAAGTGTCTAGCCAATCTGCTCCCACAATTGAGCCTTTCTGTCTCTGTTGTGATAGTTTCTCCATGATTAAGTTGCCAGAAAAGCAGCACCCGACACCAGCGTCTTTCTGAAAAGTTAAAATATTTTCAGCTGGAAGCGCTGGGAGTCGGGCGCACAAAAACGCCGGAGCGCTGTGAAAATAGACGCTGGTTGCAGCGCACTTTCTCTAGACGTCCGTGTGCGCCCGCATACGCTCTCCCCCCATTGGGAACAACTGAAAAAAGACGCCGAAGCTGATGAAAAGACACTAGATGGACACAGGCCCTAAGAAAGCACTGCAGCCACTTTTCTTGTCTCTTGTTTGTTTTTTTGTTGTCGATTACGTGTATTGAAGTTCCACAGTATGTAGCACTTTGATGATGGTGATGGTGTTGTCATTTGTATTGTACACCTGTATGTATTTATGAGAAACAAGTGTCTTAGGATGCAAGACAAATTTCGGACTCTGTCTGACAATAAAGTGATATCTTATCTTATCTTAAGCTGAGTCATGGTGTGGCAGCACGTGTCTTACAGTGCATGTCCTCAAATTTTTTCTCACACCTCCTAAACCTCTCCCTCCCTCTCTCCCCCTCTCTTTCTCTCCCCCCTCGCTGTCATGTCTTTCATTCCTGGGTGTGTTGGGATTAGCTGTTATCAGCTGCCAGGCATAGCATGAAGTGCATTAAATGTTAATCTCCTCGGCCTAACCCGTGGTAAATTAGGTGGGGTTTCCACATGCTGACATCTGCAGTTTATGGGCTTCCCCCTGGCTGCATAGGGGACTGGACTGGAAGTGTGTTTGTACCTTTTTCTCTTTCCTAATCCCTACCTCTCTATCTCTCGCTATGTCCTTCTGTTCCTTCCATCCTCCTTGCCTGTCCGTCTCCCTGTGGGCACCTCTGTGATCTCT
>NC_139625.1:29413722-29548722 GCF_964638095.1 Poromitra crassiceps | reverse complement strand
GGGACTCATGGATGATTTTGCTGTCGATGTTCTAATGATTAGAACATGATTGAACCACTGACCTAAAAATATGAACAGATCTATCCCATTGCTTTTGGGCTCCTGCTTTGAGTTGAAATGGTAGCCGTCGCCATCTTGATTTTTCGTCAGCAGAGTGGAAGGGAATGCTTTGAGTCCTTACGCAGCTCACGTGAGATGGGGGTTTCCCAGAGCCGCAGCTCCGCCTGCTATTGGTCCGTGATCAGCAAGCTGTACAATCACTGGACAGGCGACCTGTCAATCACCCCCTTTTCTATCCTCTATTTTACTCCAAACGGGCGAGTTATATAAGAAAGGTGAAATTAGCTATATAGACCAAAACCGTGTTAACGCCCAGGCTGTAAAGATGCTTAAAAGTGAGGCATTTTGACATGGGGTGAACGGGAACGAGGGGACTTCTGAGCCCTGCCTGAAGAAGTGGCCATTCGAGGAATTACAGCTTTCGGGGTTACTTCCGTTTCCTCATGGGAAAGGGGCAGAGCTTGCCCACTGGATTGAACGTGATTAGAATCTAAATAATCACTTCACAGGTAAATTGGCCAGTGGTCCAATCTTTCAAAAACGTGTTCTATTCCTCTAAGTTAAACCAGTTACACCTGGTTGCTGCTATTGCAAGGCTGTCTGTGGCTGACGTCCACCTACTGTATGTTTTGGTGCATCTGGCTAGTCTTCCAGTCAGGCATGTGTGTCTAGCCAGACAGACACTCTTTAACAGTCTCGCCAGCCCTGTAATCCAATCAGCACTTGTTACTGTCTGCGTTGGTCCCTGACCTCTCACCGTCGAGCCACGTGATTGGCTGAAAGTTGCCGTCGAGGCCTGATGTGATTAAGCCAGCTCTCTAATGAGGCCGGTTGCTGTAGAAACGCCGGTTACCTCCATGACCCCCAGCCCTTCCCCTCTCCTCTCTCTCTCTCTCTCTCTCTCTCTCTCCCTCTCTCTCCCTCTCTCATCCTTCCTACTGTCCTTTCTATCTCGTGCCATCGTTGTTTTCTTTGGCCCTGAATGTCCTCATCCCTTCTGTCTTTGTCTCCCTTATCCCTACTCGCTCTCTACTGTCTGTCTGTTGCTATCTCTCCCTCTCTCAACCAGCCACATTGGAACTATTATTAAGTAGGGGGTGCTGTAAGGAATGGAATCTCGGGCAGCGTCGAAGAAAATTTGACGTTTTTTGGACTTTCATCCATATTTAGAAGAATATTTAATTTTAAATTAACATTAGGATTATACTGTTGTGATGTCATTATTCAGTATCTTCTCCTTTTCTCACTCACTTTCATGTAAGCACCTGCTCTCCCTTTAGTCATTTTACACTACAACTGAACTTGTTATTATTATTATGGAAAACCAGATTATGATGAAAATCAAACACTTTTGAAGAGAGAGCGTATGAAATAAGATTAGAGCTGGGAAGCACAAACTGTTTTTTAATGCATTTTGTTGGTGGTATAAACACAAGACAGCCAAATCCAACAATTTCGAAAATCCCATCTCTTGCCACCAGGGGGTGCTGCAGCACCCTCAGCACCCACCTTCCCGCTCCGTTGCTCTCAACTCTACTGTCTGTTGCTATCTCTCCCTCTCTCAACTCTACTGTCTGTCTGTTCCTATCTCTCCCTCTCTCAACTCTACTGTCTGTCTGTTGCTATCTCTCCCTCTCAACTCTACTGTTTGTCTGTTGCTATCTCTCCCTCTCTCAACTCTACTGTCTGTTGCTATCTCTCCCTCTCTCAACTCTACTGTATGCCTGTTGCTATCTCTCCCTCTCTCAACTCTACTGTCTGTCTGTTGCTATCTCTCTCAACTCTACTGTCTGTCTGTTGCTATCTCTCCCTCTCTCAACTCTACTGTCTGTTGCTATCTCTCCCTCTCTCAACTCTACTGTCTGTCTGTTGCTATCTCTCCCTCTCTCAACTCTACTGTCTGTCTGTTGCTATCTCTCCCTCTCTCAACTCTACTGTCTGTCTGTTGCTATCTCTCCCTCTCTCAACTCTACTGTCTGTCTGTTGCTATCTCTCCCTCTCTCAACTCTACTGTCTGTCTGTTCCTATCTCTCCCTCTCTCAACTCTACTGTCTGTCTGTTGCTATCTCTCCCTCTCTCAACTCTACTGTCTGTCTGTTCCTATCTCTCTCAACTCTACTGTCTGTCTGTTGCTATCTCTCCCTCTCTCAACTCTACTGTCTGTCTGTTCCTATCTCTCCCTCTCTCAACTCTACTGTCTGTCTGTTCCTATCTCTCCCTCTCTCAACTCTACTGTCTGTCTGTTCCTATCTCTCCCTCTCTCAACTCTACTGTCTGTCTGTTGCTATCTCTCCCTCTCTCAACTCTACTGTCTGTCTGTTGCTATCTCCCCCTCTCTCGACTCTACTGTCTGTCTGTTCCTATCTCTCTCAACTCTACTGTCTGTCTGTTTCTAGCTCTCCCTCTCTCAACTCTACTGTCTGTCTGTTCCTATCTCTCCCTCTCTCAACTCTACTGTCTGTCTGTTGCTATCTCTCCCTCTCTCAACTCTACTGTCTGTCTGTTGCTATCTCTCCCTCTCTCAACTCTGTCTGTCTGTTGCTATCTCTCCCTCTCTCAACTCTACTGTCTGTCTGTTGCTATCTCTCCCTCTCTCAACTCTACTGTCTCTGTTCCTATCTCTCCCTCTCTCAACTCTACTGTCTGTCTGTTCCTATCTCTCCCTCTCTCAACTCTACTGTCTGTCTGTTGCTATCTCTCTCAACTCTACTGTCTGTCTGTTCCTATCTCTCCCTCTCTCAACTCTACTGTCTGTCTGTTCCTATCTCTCCCTCTCTCAACTCTACTGTCTGTCTGTTGCTATCTCTCTCAACTCTTCTGTCTGTTGCTATATCTCTCAACTCTACTGTCTGCCTGTTCCTATCTCTCCCTCTCTCAACTCTACTGTCTGTCTGTTGCTATCTCTCTCAACTCTACTGTCTGTCTGTTCCTATCTCTCAACTCTACTGTCTGTTGCTATCTCTCCCTCTCTCAACTCTACTGTCTCTGTTGCTATCTCTCTCAACTCTACTGTCTGTCTGTTCCTATCTCTCCCTCTCTCAACTCTACTGTCTGTTGCTATCTCTCTCAACTCTACTGTCTGTCTGTTCCTATCTCTCCCTCTCTCAACTCTACTGTCTCTGTTGCTATCTCTCTCAACTCTACTGTCTGTCTGTTCCTATCTCTCCCTCTCTCAACTCTACTGTCTGTCTGTTCCTATCTCTCCCTCTCTCAACTCTACTGTCTGCCTGTTCCTATCTCTCCCTCTCTCAACTCTACTGTCTGTCTGTTGCTATCTCTCTCAACTCTACTGTCTGTCTGTTCCTATCTCTCCCTCTCTCAACTCTACTGTCTGTTGCTATCTCTCCCTCTCTCAACTCTACTGTCTCTGTTGCTATCTCTCTCAACTCTACTGTCTGTCTGTTCCTATCTCTCCCTCTCTCAACTCTACTGTCTGTCTGTTGCTATCTCCCTCTCTCAACTCTACTGTATGTCTGCTGCTATCTCTCCCTCTCTCAACTCTACTGTCTGTCTGTTGCTATCTCTCTCAACTCTACTGTCTGTCTGTTCCTATCTCTCCCTCTCTCAACTCTACTGTCTGTTGCTATCTCTCCCTCTCTCAACTCTACTGCCTGTTGCTATCTCTCTCAACTCTACTGTCTGTCTGTTGCTATCTCTCCCTCTCTCAACTCTACTGTCTGTCTGTTGCTATCTCTCCCTCTCTCAACTCTACTGTCTGTCTGTTGCTATCTCTCCCTCTCTTTCACTCTGCCTCTGTTGCCCACCCCCTCTCTAGCATCACAGTGGCAGCCAGAGTCACATCAGTAGCCGTAGCATACTCACTCATTAGCCCATGGATGATTCTCATTACCCCAATGACATGGGGCTAATGAGCTGCTAGTTATTGCATTTCATACTTCACACACACACACACACACACACACACACACACACACACACACACACACACACACACACACACACACACACACACACACACACACACACACACACACACACACACACACACACACACAGCATGCATCTCTCCCTCTCTCAACTCTACTGTCTGTCTGTTGCTATCTCCCTCTCTCAACTCTACTGTATGTCTGTTGCTATCTCTCCCTCTCTCAACTCTACTGTCTGTCTGTTGCTATCTCTCTCAACTCTACTGTCTGTCTGTTCCTATCTCTCCCTCTCTCAACTCTACTGTCTGTTGCTATCTCTCCCTCTCTCAACTCTACTGTCTCTGTTGCTATCTCTCTCAACTCTACTGTCTGTCTGTTTCCAGCTCTCCCTCTCTCAACTCTACTGTCTGTCTGTTCCTATCTCTCCCTCTCTCAACTCTACTGTCTGTCTGTTGCTATCTCTCCCTCTCTCAACTCTACTGTCTGTCTGTTGCTATCTCTCCCTCTCTCAACTCTACTGTCTCTGTTCCTATCTCTCCCTCTCTCAACTCTACTGTCTGTCTGTTCCTATCTCTCCCTCTCTCAACTCTACTGTCTGTCTGTTGCTATCTCTCTCAACTCTACTGTCTGTCTCTCCCTCTCTCAACTCTACTGTCTGTTGCTATCTCTCCCTCTCTCAACTCTACTGTCTCTGTTGCTATCTCTCTCAACTCTACTGTCTGTCTGTTCCTATCTCTCCCTCTCTCAACTCTACTGTCTGTCTGTTGCTATCTCCCTCTCTCAACTCTACTGTATGTCTGTTGCTATCTCTCCCTCTCTCAACTCTACTGTCTGTCTGTTGCTATCTCTCCCTCTCTCAACTCTACTGTCTCTGTTCCTATCTCTCCCTCTCTCAACTCTACTGTCTGTCTGTTCCTATCTCTCCCTCTCTCAACTCTACTGTCTGTCTGTTGCTATCTCTCAACTCTACTGTCTGTCTCTCCCTCTCTCAACTCTACTGTCTGTTGCTATCTCTCACACACACACACACACACACACACACACACACACACACACACACACACACACACACACACACACACACACACACACACACACACACACACACACACACACACACACACACAGCATGCATTGTGGCTTCAGGGGAAGGAAGGAAGGGAACAAGAGTCACCCAGAAATTAAATGATGTAAGGTTCAAGATTCAAGATTTTTATTGTCACTCCTTCACAGTACAACTGTGACATTCTTATGCTGTGGGCTGTGTTACAGACAAGGTGGTAAATAGGTACAAAATCACAGCAAACAACAAACAGAGCACACAATCACAACAACAATAGTGTAAACAGTGTATGTAAGGCAGTTGAGGCAAACAGTAAAATAAGAAGGGGAATAAAGAAGTTCTCGTCTTTCGTGGCTACGCCCCTACACCTGTCTCTCTCTCTCCCTGTCACCTCCACAGCCCTACACCTGTCTCTCTCTCTCCCTGTCACCTCCACAACCCTGCACCTGTCTCTCTCTCCCTGTCACCTCCACAGCCCTGTACCTGTCTCTCTCTCTCCCTGTCACCTCCACAGCCCTGCACCTGTCTCTCTCTCTCCCTGTCACCTCCACTGCCCTACACCTGTCCCTGCATCCACTACTGTCTGATGTGAACCAAAGTGCCCTTCTGGGACATGAATTAAACTCTGATTCTGATTCTGATTCTGATTCTGATTCTCTCTCCCTGTCACCTCCACAGCCCTGCACCTGTTCTCTCTCTCTCCCTGTCACCTCCACAGCCCTGCACCTGTCTCTCTCTCCCTGTCACCTCCACAGCTCTGCACCTGTCTCTCTCTCCCTGTCACCTCCACAGCCCTGCACCTGTCTCTCTCTCTCTGTCACCTCCACAGCCCTGCACCTGTCTCTCTCTCCCTGTCACCTCCACAGCCCTGCACCTGTCTCTCTCTCTCCCTGTCACCTCCACAGCCCTGCACCTGTCTCTCTCTCTCCCTGTCACCTCCACAGCTCTGCACCTGTCTCTCTCTCTCCCTGTCACCTCCACAGCCCTGCACCTGTCTCTCTCTCCCTGTCACCTCCACAGCTCTGCACCTGTCTCTCTCTCTCCCTGTCACCTCCACAGCTCTGCACCTGTCTCTCTCTCTCCCTGTCACCTCCACAGCCCTGCACCTGTCTCTCTCTCCCTGTCACCTCCACAGCCCTGCACCTGTCTCTCTCTCCCTGTCACCTCCACAGCCCTGCACCTGTCTCTCTCTCTCCCTGTCACCTCCACAGCCCTGCACCTGTCTCTCTCTCCCTGTCACCTCCACAGCTCTGCACCTGTCTCTCTCTCTCTGTCACCTCCACAGCCCTGCACCTGTCTCTCTCTCCCTGTCACCTCCACAGCCCTGCACCTGTCTCTCTCCCTGTCACCTCCACAGCCCTGCACCTGTCTCTCTCTCTCCCTGTCACCTCCACAGCCCTGCACCTGTCTCTCTCCCTGTCACCTCCACAGCCCTGCACCTGTCTCTCTCCCTGTCACCTCCACAGCTCTGCACCTGTCTCTCTCTCCCTGTCACCTCCACAGCCCTGCACCTGTCTCTCTCTCCCTGTCACCTCCACAGCCCTGCACCTGTCTCTCTCCCTGTCACCTCCACAGCCCTGCACCGGTCTCTCTCCCTGTCACCTCCACAGCCCTGCACCTGTCTCTCCCTGTCACCCCCACAGCCCTGCACCTGTCTCTCTCTCCCTGTCACCTCCACAGCCCTGCACCTGTCTCTCTCTCCCTGTCACCTCCACAGCCCTGCACCTGTCTCTCTCTCTCTGTCACCTCCACAGCCCTGCACCTGTCTCTCTCTCCCTGTCACCTCCACAGCCCTGCACCTGTCTCTCTCTCTCTCCCTGTCACCTCCACAGCCCTGCACCTGTCTCTCTCTCTCCCTGTCACCTCCACAGCCCTGCACCTGTCTCTCTCTCCCTGTCACCTCCACAGCCCTGCACCTGTCTCTCTCTCCCTGTCACCTCCACAGCCCTGCACCTGTTCTCTCTCTCTCCCTGTCACCTCCACAGCCCTGCACCTGTCTCTCTCTCCCTGTCACCTCCACAGCCCTGCACCTGTCTCTCTCTCTCCCTGTCACCTCCACAGCCCTGCACCTGTCTCTCCCTGTCACCTCCACAGCCCCAAGACCTTTCCCCTCATCCCTCCCTTCCTCTTCATCTCCTTCCTCCCCTGTCATTATCCCGCTCCTTGACTCCTGTCCTCTCGCAGGGGGACGTATATACCTGTGGGGAGAGGAGGGGCCAGGAAGGAGTCCAGAGCTGCATGATTGGCTGTTTAGACTGCAGGGAGAGAAAGAGAGGAGAGGAAGGCAATGAGAGTCTAGGCTTGACTCTTCAGCCTGTCACAGGCTACAGACGGGGAGAGGGGGATATGGATATCATGAGAAAGGGAGAGATGTTTTTAAAAGAGGAAAGAAGGCTGCAGCAGAGGGCAGATAACAGCCAGGAACAATATATCCAGGGGTGCGATCAGGAACACAAGCTGCCCGGAAAACAGGAACATCTCATTAGAAAAGAATGGGAGGTGTATGTCCAAAAAAAAGAGCTCATGACAAGACCTGAAAAATTGCATTCTTAATTTTCATTTTGCAGCGATAAAAGATCGATCTGATAACGCTTCCTCATTGATGCACCTGTGTGCTGTAATAATCATTGGCGCTTGCATTTGGTTTAACTCGGGAGTTAATTGCTCAGTTTCTGGTGGCCGCTGTTCCCTCAGAGCTTGTTAATATGCAGCCAGTGGAGGTATTTGGCTTAGAGCAAGATGCGTTAAGTGAGGGGAAGGCGGTAGTTAATGGCCGTGTGATTACAGGCCTTCCACCGAGCAGCCTGTCACCACCTTATTCAGCTTAAATACCCACCATTTACCACTTCATCTGCCCTGACCCTTTCACCTCACAGGGCAATTGGGATTTCATATGTAAAAAGGTGACCCTGCCATATTTAGACTGCCATCGCTTTTCTGCCATTTAATTTCTGCCGTTCCTGTAATTAGCACAGAGTGAAGGACTCCTCTGCTATCCTCAATTCTTAATGGATTTATTTCATTTAAATTGCCCTGTAGCGTAGCCTAATCTCCGGATTGCGCTCATTAAATTCGGCTGTGTCAACCACGCTTATATAACCAGTAGATCAAAGGCGACGAGATGCGCACTGCGTGCCAAGCTTGTTCAGATGAGTATGACCACTTGCCGACAATCCTTTCTCAGAGTAATATAGCCTACTGTTAATATATCAACGGTTTGGATAGAGTGTCCAGTAGTTTTGGGGAATTTTACCGTTTTTCCCCACTCAGAAATTAATAAATGCCTTCAGACAGACCTTTTTCATGCATTTGGTGAAGTATGTCAAAGAGCATCATTGGGCTATCTTGGCTCAATTGTTGAGTGTCTATGGGATCAAATAACATAATCATGATCCCATAGACATCCAGGAATTGAGCGAGGGGGGCGCCTTTTTCCAAGCTTTGTCTGGGGGGAGGCCCACAGTCTCAGACTTGCATAACCCCTCTAGAGTTTTCTAAAATGGGCTTTACTCAGGATGCTTTGTCACTTCAAAACCAGCAAAATGGCTGAGTTGGGTAATGGAGGTCCCTGGAAGACCTGGTGGTGTTATTTCTATAGACCCTGTCACACACGCGCACATACATACACACACACACACACACACACACACACACACACACACACACACACACACACACACACACACACACACACACACACACACACACACACACACAGTCAGTGGAAAATGGAAAGTGCTGAGTCCATCAGACCGTTCTGCTAACAGTGGATTTGCAGAGTGGACACAGCGCCATGATGTCATGCCTGCAATGGAGCCTCTCATCCTCTGCTTATGTTCTGTGTTTTTAATGCAGCGTGAGTCATGGCAGCTTATCACAGTCATTGCGGCAGAGAGTTGCTGTAGAATCTGGGCTCTGTGTGTGTTTGTGTTTTGGACTGAGTGACATTAGTCCCGTCAAGCCCCGACTCAATGTGGTTCAGTGGTTCCATGGGTCGTCATCCATGGCATGCTGCTCCCTGTTCAAGATTCTGCACAAGATTTGATCTGTGTTGTCTAATCTAAAAAGATGCTATGTCTTAACAGGAAGTGCGATGATGATCTGCGTTTGCATGGTCGTAACAGGTGACAAGTTATGTGTGCAGGCCACTGTGTCAAGGGCAAGGCTCGTCAATCACAGGCAGCCAAACAGGGAAGCAGAGTGCTGAGGGCGAGTTGCCCCATCATGTCCTGGCCTATTCTGCCCTGCCCTTCCCTGCCCAGCGCTGCCCTCTTTCTGCTATTTTTACCCTTTGTTACCATTTCTCTCCTCTCTACGGCGCTGACATTTCCTTCCGCTCACCCTCTCTTTTCTCTCTCGCTCTCTCTTGACCTATGTTCTCTCCTTTCCCTTTTCTTTTAGCAGCTTCCTCTCTCTCTCTCTCTCTCTCTCTCTCTCTCTCTCTCTCTCTCTCTCTCTCTCTCTCTCTCTCTCTCTGACTATTTTCTTCACAGGCTCATTCCTTCTTGCTTTTCAGGTCTTTTTATAGTCTTTTATTCTCTCTCTCTCTCTCTCTCTCTCTCTGTGTCTGTCTCTCTCGGTCTCTGCCTTCAAGCTGGTTGAGTGAATGGCTGAGTGCTCCTTGCCTTGGCCCAGTGAAGCAGACCAGTGATCCTGTGTGCTGCTGACAGGTTGAGCCTGTTGAAGTGCAGGTCAACAGCGGGATCACGCTGCTCTCCAGCTATAGGCCGTCTCATGCTAAACAACAGATCTAACCGTGGATTGTTCTCGATCATGAACAGAAATGCAGTGTAAGGCAGTTAGAAAGCTTAAGCTCCTAGTAAACGTTCATTGTAATGGCCCCGTCATGACTATTTAACATAGTGTCCATGTCCAACACATTTTGGGCCTAATTGGCTCGGCCTCATCAGAGTGAAAAAAACAATGCAGCAATTCTAAAATATTACAACCAACCTCATTTCAAATCCATTTTATAGCAGGTGCTTTACGCAGTTTACATTTGGATTTTAATTACAGAGTGAACCTTAAATGCTACATGATATATAATGCTATTGAGCAGCTTTCACTGGCTCCCTGGCTTTGGTTGGAGATGACAATTATTTCTGTTGCAGAGTTTTGTTTCATGGTTTAATTAGCACCACAGCGTTGGGGAGGTCATTTAATCAAGCGTTTTTTAACGCACATTCACAATGATGAGAAATCAGTGTTGCCCTTGATCAGAGTGACCGGTGGCTTCACGTCATGATTGGCAAGAACAATCACAGCAAAAGCCCTGCTGCCACTTCTAAACCCTTGACCGTAACCTCGCCCAGTCTTCCCACTGAGACGGCTGTGGGCTGCCCTACAGTACATCTGTGAAGAGGATGTTTCTACTTACTAATAGCGATAACACACACTCACGCACACGCACACGCACACACACACACACACACACACACACACACACACCCTCCCTAGCTTTGTCCATTAGTGAGGAAGGAGAGTACTCTGCTGAACAGGTTATTATTGACCCGGGTCATGGTGCATATCTTTGTGTGTGCGTGTGCGTGCAGCCCTATGCATAATTTCTTGCTTTTAAGCCAGTGTTGTTGGGGTTAAACCACAGCTCTCCTGCCTTTTCTTTTTACTTGGAAGTATTTGAGTACATCAGTTATACTCCTGAACATTGTCTTAAATATATTTTTCTTGTATTTCCACAGGATCTGAAAAAGCCTTTTGATAAAGCCTGGAAGGACTACGAAACAAAAGTGTAAGAATCTTAATATAATCTAATCAACCATTGTTTGGTGCTGTAATATACACACACAGGTGAGAAATAATTCTAAAGAATAAAATAAAAACAGCTATTCTATGATCTGTCCAGTTCTGATCCAGTTCTTAAAACCGTTGTGTTTATATATAAAGACAGTCTTCATTAGATACAGTTTCAATTTGTAATACAGTGTTTCAGACTGCTGGAGTCCTATTAGATCATTAAAGCCACATACTGTACTGTATAGCCTGGTAAACCATCCGGTCACGTGAACTCACAATGTGTATCGTTCTACTACCGTCTGGCCTCTGCCCTGGGGTGGGTGCTTTCAGATTTTACAAAGTGCACTAGCCAATCAAGGACCTGCATCGTAGTTGACATTGTAACCGGCCAATCAGGAATGCCGCTGGCAAAACAGTAATGGCTGCCTCCATGGCGTTCCTCCTCAAGCAGTAATGTCAAAGTTTGTCGAGTTTAAACAGCCATATCTGCAGGTATTGCAGAACTAGACCCAATAACAACAATTAAACAAGAACAGGAGTAGGCAACAGCAGAGTTTCTCAGCTGAAAATACTTTTTCGCTGTTGTTCCGTGTGGATTTGGATTTGACTGGATCCGACGCTGATTGGCTGAAGGACTGGCTATTTCTACCCACTGAAATGCACAGCGCTGAGTCAAAACAGATCCATGAAACGAAATAGAATGTGAGTTCATGAATTCGGATGGTTTTAACCAGGCTAACTATAAGTCAATATGTTTGAAATAAATGTGTAATAAGTGTCCTGTCCCTGTCTGACTGTCTTGACTAACTACTCTCCCCTAACCTCCCCCTGTGATTATCTATCAGCACATCTTCCATAATGTGAATAACCACCCCGTGCCATCACCTTTTCACTTCACACCACGCTGATGCACCATTTGCACTGAGACGCCATTGTGATTGTGCATGCAAACGATACATGACATTTTATAGCATTTTTATATATTTTTCAAGCTGCAAAGGACATTCTTTACTGAAAGGGTAATACTTTTTCTTCAAACCAATCCAATGAGACAGTAAGGCTTTGACCAATCCGATGAGACAGTACTGACTTTGACCAATCTGATGAGACAATACTGACTTTGACCAATCTGATGAGACAGTACTGACTTTGACCAATCTGATGAGACAATACTGACTTTGACCAATCTGATGAGACAGTACTGACTTTGACCAATCTGATGAGACAGTACTGACTTTGTACTGAATCCCAGAGTTCAGCCGGATGCTATGTGACTGTTCCTGACCCCCCCCCCCCCCCCACCCCCACCCCACCCTTATTATTTGAGCCCTCATTGATGGCCTCTGTCTGCTATCAATGGTGCCCAGTTATCTGCCTGATTGAAAAACACCCATACGCCCGCCATATCCTGCTGCTCTTCCTCCTCGATGATCCGCCATATCCTGCTGCTCTTCCTCCTCGATGATCCGCCATATCCTGCTGCTCTTCCTCCTCGATGATCCGCCATATCCTGCTGCTCTTCCTCCTTGATGATCCTCCTTTCGTAGATGATCGGTCCCGTGATCATTATCGCCGATCTCTCTGCTGTCTGCCGTCACAATAACATAACTCCTTTCATATTCTCAGACAGAGAGAGATTCAAGTATTTGGCCATAACACAGCGTCGACCCCGGCTGCCCGAAACTGGTTTGGGAGCTCTCTGTGTCCGTCCGTCTGTCCGTCCCAGTCCAGTCTGGAGTTCTGTTTTCAATCTCCGTGTCTCTCTGGGTCGGGGGCCAACTCACTTTTAATGCCGTCTATTCAGGAAGCATGTTGAATCTGACATTCAGTGACTGGGATGAGGATTTTATTTCTCTAAATGATCATTTAGTAAATAAATTAACCCATGTAAAGTATTTTTCTCTTTTATGTCTCAATTGATAATTCCCTTCCTGTCGGTTGAACAACTCAGCTAAATGTGTCTCTCTCTTAGTCCCAACCCTGATAGTACTGTAACACTGCTGAGGATTCTGCTGAGTAACAGTGTGGATATCTCTACACTAGTAACAATGCATACTGCGGCTCATTGTGGCTGCGGACACTGGTTTGAAACCCAGACAGAGTGTCGGCTGAAAATAAAGAAGTAAAAACAAACCGCTTTACTTGAGGGAGACCAGATATTTATGCTGCAATGGCAGGAATGGAGAGGAATGAAGTGATTTTGTTATTGTTGTCCCCCCTCCTCCAAAGTGCTGTGTGACATCATGAATCACATGTCCCCTCCTCCAAAGTGCTGTGTGACATCATGAATCACATGTCCCCCTCCTCCAAAGTGCTGTGTGACATCATGAATCACATGTCCCCCTCCTCCAAAGTGCTGTGTGACATCATGAATCACATGTCCCCCTCCTCCAAAGTGCTGTGTGACATCATGAATCACATGTCCCCCTAATCCAAAGTGCTGTGTGACATCATGAATCACATGTCCCCCTCCTCCAAAGTGCTGTGACATCATGAATCACATGTCCCCCTCCTCCAAAGTGCTGTGTGACATCATGAATCACATGTCCCCCTCCTCCAAAGTGCTGTGTGACATCATGAATCACATGTCCCCCTCCTCCAAAGTGCTGTGTGACATCATGAATCACATGTCCCGCTCCTCCAAAGTGCTGTGTGACATCATGAATCACAATTAAAGGGGGTAAGTTAATGGAGAAGCATAACTGTCTGTCAGCTGTGGCTCAGGAGGTAGAGCGCGTCGTCCACTAACCAGAAGGTCGGTGGTTCGATCCCCGGCTCCTCCAGTCCGCATGTCGAAGTGTCCTTGGGCAAGACACTGAACCCCAAATTGCTCCCGATGGTTGTGCCAGCACCCTGCGTGGCAGGTGGCTGCCTTCGGTGTGTGAATGTAGGCACATTGTAAAGCGCTTTGGATAAAAGCGCTATATAAATGCAGTCCATTTACCATTTTAGACCAATAAACATTTTGAAAGCTGGCTCATGGAGTCACACCACTTTGATCCAAGCTTGCCTCCCCCTTCCTTATGGTTAGGTTTGTTATGATAAATCATTTGTTTCGGAATGGCCTTGATTCATATTTTGTATTTTTGGTTGTAGTTGTATTGGGCCTATAGCTGCAGCTCAGGTAGATGCATCATCAGTACCTAGTTGAACATCAGAGAGTGAAGCCTATCTTGATGCTGTGGCTATAGCTAGAACCCAGCGCATGAACCAGACCGGACAGCTCTCAAACCTGAACCCAACACATCACAGGGTCACAGACACACCCCTCTCTCAAACCTGAACCCAACACATCATGGGTCACAGACACACCCCTCTCTCAAACCAACACATCACAGGGTCACAGACACACCCCTCTCTCAAACCAACACATCACAGGGTCACAGACACACCCCTCTCTCAAACCAACACATCACAGGGTCACAGACACACACCTCTCTCAAACCAACACATCACAGGGTCACAGACACACCCCTCTCTCAAACCTGAACCCAACACAACACATCACAGGGTCACAGACACACCCCTCTCTCAAACCTGAACCCAACACAACACATCACAGAGTCACAGACACACCCCTCTCTCAAACCTGAACCCAACACATCACAGGGTCACAGACACACCCCTCCCGTCTCGTACCTGAACCCAACACATCACAGAGTCACAGACACACCCCTCCCGTCTCGTACCTGAACCCAACACATCACAGAGTCACAGACACACCCCTCCCGTCTCGTACCTGAACCCAACACATCACAGAGTCACAGACACACCCCTCTCTCAAACCTGAACCCAACACATCACAGGGTCACAGACACACCCCTCCCGTCTCGTACCTGAACCCAACACATCACAGAGTCACAGACACACCCCTCCCGTCTCGTACCTGAACCCAACACATCACAGAGTCACAGACACACCCCTCTCTCAAACCTGAACCCAACACATCACAGGGTCACAGACACACCCCTCCCGTCTCGTACCTGAACCCAACACATCACAGAGTCACAGACACACCCCTCCCGTCTCGTACCTGAACCCAACACATCACAGAGTCACAGACACACCCCTCCCGTCTCGTGAGCGGGAGCAACCTGCTGCATCCTTTTTTTAGGGGATATGCTGTTAACGAAAACAGCATATGGAAAAAAGAATGCCCTGTTGCATGAAACGGTGCCTCCCATCCTTTTGTGTGGTGTGTGTGTGTTTTCCCGGTTGCCTGTGGGGGATATGTGGAGTGTCTGTGTGTTTTTTCTTTTGTGTGATGTGTTACCACGGGTGGTGCGGTGCGCTCTTTGACCCCTATGATGTCACTTCCCGGCAGCACCAAGATCGAGAAGGAGAAGAAGGAGCACGCGAGGCAGCACGGGATGATCAGGACGGAGATTAGCGGGGCCGAGATCGCCGAGGAGATGGAGAAGGAGAGGAGGTTCTTCCAGCTACAGATGTGCGAGGTTTGTTGCACAGTTTCCTGTTTCCATCCTGTCTCTAGGAAATGATCAAATACTGTACTTTCATTCCAAAATAGAAAAAACATAAAAAAAACATCATATGAAAAATGTAATTCTATTCTTACGTAATGGCGTACTGATTGCACATAATGTTGCTTTGAACATAAAGTAGGCAACTTAAGCCCCCCACCCATTTTTGTGTGTGAATATAATAGAGTAGAATTTTAGAATATAAATCTTGTATTTCATAATTGTAAGCAGACAACTGTGGGAAGAAAAAGTAAAATCAGTCATATGTGCTTCATAATGGCTATAGTGAAACTCAATAGAAAACACTAATTCAAATTACCGTAGAAGTCTGAAAGAGAAGAAAACAATGATATGGTCTGTACCTTTTTCTATAAAGCTTCATGTGAAAGATGACTTTTACTTTGAAGTGTCATGATTAGTGATCAAAGGAATAGCATATTTCAGATGCGGCAGTAATAATGTTTTCTGAGCCTTTAGAAGTGCCGTTCCCTCTGACTGAACCTGGTATGTAACTGTAGCTGTATTCCACACATTAACAGTATCTTCTCAAAGTCAACGAGATCAAAATCAAGAAGGGGGTGGACCTGCTGCAGAACCTCATCAAATACTTCCATGCACAGTGCAAGTAAGAGACACAAGCATACACATTCTATATCTAATGTATATGTAGCTATATTTATAATATAGCAGTGTTGTGTGTAAACCTGTGTGATGTTCTCCTATGGATTGAGAACATTCTGCAACGTCTTGTGTGCTCATGAAACCCTTTAAAAACCCAATGGATGAAGTGAAGAATGCATGATGGTCAAGCTGAAAGCAACGTTCTTTTCCTTAGTTCCTTAAAAGTTGACATTTGGGAGATACAAGGTTTTCACCCGACAACTACAATATAATTTGATGTACACGTATCTATTCTCCTTTTGTCATCATGTTGTTATTTTTATGGGCTGGGGGATGAATGCTGCTTTTGATCTGTGATTGTACTGTTTTTTTTTATGTGATCGCTAAAAGACCAGCTGTCACCTCACACAAGCGCACCCACTCTGAGAGGTTAAATTGTGTTTGCTGTGGTGGGAGCTGCACTGATGTACTTTCTGTTGACAGTTTCTTTCAGGACGGCCTGAAGGCGGTGGACAACCTGAAGCCTTCCATAGAGAAACTGGCCACAGATCTGCACACGGTGAACACACCAACAACATTCATCCTGCACTCTTCTCTGATATATGCATCCAGTGTTGATTTGAAGAATGGAATATATTAGAGGCCATTTACACCTGGCACTAACATGCGTTTTCTGTGATCAGATTGCAGTCGGCTAGTGCTTGACCACATTAGCCTGATCTCATTTACACCTGGCGTTAGCATTTGGGTGATCAGATTGGAATCTTGATCACCCAACACGGGTGTCCTCTCAATCCGCATCCAGTTGCTGTATGCAGCTTGAGAGGACACATTGCATGTACACTTGTGTTAAATGTGGTCACAATGCGTCCCTGACCACTTCCAGAGGTGGTTTGGCCAATCAGATCGCAATCCGTCTTCACTAGCCTCATTCACACTGGCCTTGAAAGCGGTAAATGTTACGGAATATGTCATCCGCGTCTCCGATGTGACAGTGATGAAAGCGAAGTCGTGGATAATTGTGTTATGCCTTTCGTTCCGCCAGTGGAGGTAGTCATAGCGCCGGATCAGCCTCCACCTGAAAGCATAGGAGCGGCGACATGGAACAGAGGGAATGGTCAGCTCATTCATAAAAAAATACAGTGGAAACTAGGGGTGGGGGAAAAAAATCGATTCACCTAAGTATCGCGATTTTTAATGTCACGATTTTTTGGATTGATCTTTTATTCCAGAATCGATAATCGCAAAAAAAAAAAAAAAAAAAACGCTTTTTTTTTTTTTTTTTTTTTTTTGTGCTTGCAGTCAGGCCACTCACTGAACAGCAGGCCAGGCGCCGCCTACTGGTTTACTAGTGGTTTTATTACTTTATTAGTCTGAAGTAATAATTACACTTCAGGGTTAAAGTGGGTGCATCTCATTGTAAAATTGGACTTCAAACGGCCCAAATCTGGCTTCAAACGGCCCAAATTTCACGCGCGTTGGCCCATATCGGCCTGGCCTGCTTGGTATCTAATGCCCGGCCTGAATTATGATCCCAGTCCGCCCCTGTTTTTAACTATATCGCCCAGCCCTACTCATGATATATAATATACAGTCTCTAGTGTATGATTCAACTTTTCCCATGGTCTAATCTAGTGTAAAAAAGCAAACAAACTGAAAAAATAAAAGAAAAAAATAAACAAAAATCGCAATAAATCGTAATATCGAATCGCAATAATCGTAGAATCGCAATACTTAAGAATCGCAATATAAATCGAATCGGCACCCAAGAATCGTGATAGTATCGAATCGGGAGATAAGTGAATCGCCACAGCCCTAGTGGAAACCACCTCACACAGCAAGAAAGTGAATGTCAAAAAAGTAGCCTATACAATCATGACTGCAACAGGGGCGCCATGAGGAATGCTCCGTGCCTACAGTTTATGAGTAAGTAGGTTAGGCTATTTATGCTCAAACGATGTTGACATTAGTAGGCAAAATTAACAGATATAATAATAAGTTTCAGAGGACGTCTCAGGTGTGCATCTGTCTGTGGCGAGTTGGTCTGAGGATATTATTCCCTCTGTTCTTCAGTCTTTCCTCAAAACAATCCCAATGTTTTGGAAAACCAGGTCCTGAACTGCAATCTGTCTAGCCTGTTGCACGTTCCCTTACAAAAACAACTAACGTTATAGTAGGCTATTCATGTGCATTTATAGTCTATACTATTCCCCCGACAATGAGTAACGTTATGCAGACTGCAGCTGTTTGACATGCAGGTGTCCGCTTGGACTTAGGCTAATTAGGCTACATCATGGGAATAATTTGCTTTACAAAAAACTGGAACCAAAAGGTAAGAATTCGCCTTGTACCTAATACACAATGCTGCCTCTGTGATCCTGTCAATCAGATGAATATTGAAAGCCTTGTGTTACCATGCTGCCTTGTGGAGAACACTTACTGTGTTGTTGGCTAATTAAGGTCTGTCTTTTGTCCTTTGATGTTCTTAACGACCAGCTGCACGTTGAGAGCTGGTGGCACATCGGAGATGTTTGGTTGTTGAGTTAATTCGTAGCCTACACTACAACCTACACATGAAAATATTCATTTAGGCTACTAGGAGGAGCGGAGGAGGGGTGGATGTAACCTGAAAACACACCCCGAGGCGGAAATATGGTGGGGCTGCTTGGTTTTGTGTGAACACAATTTCTGTGACAAGGCTGCCGCCGTTGCAGGCGTCCTGAACGGCAATATTGCGCGGTTTCTGTGTGAAAGTGGCTAATGTGTCTTGGGGGCATTTACACTTGTACTTTCAAGTGGTCAAGCAATATCTGATTGCAATCTGATCACAGAAAACACATGTTAGTGCCAGGTGTAAATGGCCTCTTAGTTCCCAGTCCAGGGATTTCAAGGGCTCCTTCAGTGGGTTCCAGGGGTCCCCAGCAAAATGGCGTCAAGCTCAATTCACTGTTACTTCATTCTTTAGAGGTTGCACTTTGACAGAAGGCATTAGATTGACTATTCTGATCAGAGATTTCACTTACAGTAGAGACAGTCAACAAAAATCTTTTCTTTGGTCTAACCAAAGTAAAAGCATATCCCAATCTTAGAGTGATGACAGAATGCAACACAGAATGAAAATACAAACAAGTGTCTAATGAAAAGTACAAAATGTCACACATCCAGGTGTTAAAACATTTACATACCTTGGGAACAGCTTTTAGTGTGCACTGTGCAGCCTTTACTATTGTTTTTTGGCCCCTGGGTCAAACATTTCTGAAATGGGAAATGTCTGTGGTCTAAACTGTATTTATTCAGGGGTCCTTGATGTGAAAAATGTTTGGTAACCCCTGGACTACAACATCCGAAAAGCATTAGAGTGTTGCCATTGGTTACAAACAGAATCCAGTGACCAAGTGTTGCCTATGTACAGTAATACTTATGGGAAGTACGGTTACCAGGCAAACAGACCTCTGTCTGCTAACTCTTTGATTTTATGATGGTTATGTTCCCTCTCTTTTCAACCCTTACCTCACAACAGATAAAGCAGGTGCAGGACGAGGAGAGGAAGCAGCTTTCTCAGCTACGAGACGTCCTCAAGTCAGCATTGCAGGTGGAGCAGAAGGAGGTAACACACGCATGCATGCACGCACGCACACGCGCACACGCACACACACACACACACACACACACACACACACACAGACGCAGTGCTGCTTCACCGGCCTTTCAATGTCAAAGAACATCAATCAGTCAAACAGCCAATTTTAATCTGCTTTATTCCCATAAATTTCCTCTAAAGTGAGATTATATTGGTTTTAGAACACGGCTCTCTTGAATACTCGATTCTGATTGGTCAATCAACAATATTCACCGGTCATTATTTCTCGACAACCGACCGCTGCTCTGCCACACCTGGATTAATCAGTTGATAAGAGCTTTTTGTCAGCAAGACACTACTAATTAGGCCAACCAGTTGCAGCTGTGGTGTCTTGTGTGCCAATTACGAATGAAACCGCTTTGTCGTTGAAAACGCTATTAAAAAATCTATTTGAATAATTATTTTTGTCAGATTATTGAATGATTTAGTTGTAGGCCGTGTTCTAAGCGGGATAATGTATATTGAGGTGGTGATTACTGGGAAATAATGACCTTCAGGTGAACGATTAAGCCCTCCGCTGGCGCGTCGGGCTCAATCCACCTGTCGGTCATTATTTCCCTCCGCTGGCGCGTCGGGCTCAATCCACCTGTCGGTCATTATTTCCCCCGTAATCACCGCCTCAATATACATTATCCCTTACATAAACCTAACTCACTACTCTTTTCACCTTCAACTCAGTGAGATTATATTGGATATAAATAATCATAATTTACAATACAGAAACAATTTTCAGTTTCACCTTCAATTTTACTTTTCTATGACTGACTCAGTGTTGGGGCCCACCCACACCACCTCATTTCAACCAATTCAGGAGGTTGATTTTCAACTAAATATCTTACTTATACAAAACATTTGGCCATAAGATACATCTATGATCTCGCTGAGAATGTAAATTCTTTGGAGAATTGAGTTTGAACTGACTCCAGCTCTACAGTCTCATCTGAAGAATGCTCTTTTCTCTTTCCTCTGCCTCCGTCTTTTGTGAAACAAGTCTAGGAGAGTAAGTGGATTTCTTGGAAAGCCCTTTTCTGTGGTTGCTTTGCTTCCTTTCTTCCTTCATTGTGGTGCTGTGTCTGTTGTAGCGCATACTGTAGACCAATGCTTTGTTTTCCACTCGCAGTTATTGCACTTATTATTTTGTGGCAGCCTCTAAAGATGATATATGTGTGTTTGTTCAACATCAATCTAACCCATCGGTTAAAAAAAAAAAAAAAAAAAATCTCTAACCTCTGGGGGCAGCCCCGTTTCAATGTGGTGCAACAGGAACTCAAGAGGCGCGGTCGGCAGCGGAAGAAAATCCCTTTCCGCTCCCTGCAAGCTCTGTCATTGGCTCCAACCGACCTGCTCTGCCCTTTAATGGATTTCTTTTCCGCTCGCTGCGTGTCGCTCTCAAAGCCGTCCGTCGCTATGAAACAACAATAACAACTCTAGCTCGTTGCTAGTAGCAAGTAGCAACTTGCTATACGCTGAAAATGGTACGTTTTGACTACGCACTGGTCACGTTCATGATCGGGTAAAGCGCAGCATGCGTGCGAGCGCTGTTGCACCCCTTTTGACGGAGCCTGCTGACAGATTTTCGATGCAAGTCGAAGGTCTGTCTCGAGAGATTAGTTCAACATTGACAATACTCTCCTCTTGACAATGCACTTCGGTGCATCAGTTGTGTTACGTAGTCCCACTGACTTTGCAATTAGAAAAGCTTGAGCTAGAGCTGCAGTCCCGCTCTTCCCAGTGTTTCCTGTTGACTGTGTGTGTCTGGTGATAACAGACGTTGTCATACTTCACTTCAGTCGGCCGGTCTTCAAAGGTCATCCTCTCTGTTTCCTGGAGCATTTCCTAACAGGAACTGACATCACTGATGCCAGATCCTGGCCTTTGTTTGGCCCTTTCCCTCGTCAGTGTTGTTACATTGCACTGCAGTCAAACCTCAAAATCAAATTATAAAATTGCATCCAATTTTATAATTAAGATGTGATTGTCCTTGTCTGCTGACAGGCTGTTGGCCAACTGCTGTTAGTTGCTGGCCCTGATCTCACTGCTGTAAAAGCTCCACTCATTTTCTCCTCTCCTTCATTTGCACTTGCATATGATAACTGGATAAACAGAAGAATAGGATACTGGCTCATAGCAGGAATCTTCCCATTATTCATACTTATCTTCAAATTCTCAGAGGAGGTCAAGCAGGAGAGTTTAGGAAAAGGAGTCACTTAACGCTTTTTGTTATTCCTATATGCTGCTTCTGCTTTTTTTTTATGGAATATGAAAAGTGTATTCTTGTCATTGACATAACTTGGTTGCTCTGTGTTTGTGTATTTGTGTACATTTTCCCAGGATCCCCAGGTGCGGCAGAGCGCCACCTACAGCCTACACCAGCCACAGGGCAACAAGGAGCACGGCACCGAGCGCAGCGGGCACCTCTACAAGAAAAGTGACGGGTGAGTTTTCAAAGTAGACTGTACGGACTGAAACAATGCTGAAATAACACATCAAACACATCACACTGAGGTTTGCCTTAGGCTTGGGCGGTATCTATTATTTCATACCTTCATACCTTCCTGACATTAGACCCCGGTATACGGTATATGACAGTATTAGTTTCAATGGGGGGGGGGGGTAACCAGCCAATTGTGTTAAGTGTTTCTTTTCTACCCCCAAATAATTCTTCTTTTGGCTAAGATCCAGTTGTATAAATTCATGTCCATCAAAAGTTGCAACTTCTATGTTTCAGAAAACGTTACATGCACACTATTGTTCACAAATGTCCTCAATGGAGAATGAAAATTAACGGATGGAATGGACACTGTTATCGGCAAGCCTGTAACATGTTCAGTTGAAAATGGTCTTAAACAATATAGTGTTGCTTGTAACGCATTATGCTTGCCTATAAGGTAACAAAGTAGCCTACAAATGGTGAATAAAATTAAAATAAACAAATAAAAATAATTTAGGCTAAACCCAGCACAGGCAAGGACACTTGGGATTATTTTGGCTGAGCAAAAAAGATAGAAACCGGTATTGAAAATCATACCTTCGGTATTTCTAAATAACCCAGTATACGGTAATACCTTAATACTGCCCAAGTCTAGTTTGCCTTGATGTTTTGGAATGCACTTTTTTTTTTATGACGTGCCGTTTTGTTAACCACCACTCTGTTCTTTTGAATGGAAATGAACAGCAGATACTATCACAGCACTCGAAGCTTTACACCAGTGGTTCTCAATGTGGGGTCCGGGGACCACCACGGGTCCTTGAGGGGGTTCCAGGGGGTCCCCAGCAAATTGATGAATTGCTTCTCACCATTATTCCATTTACAAGAAGCAAAAACAATGACAGAATTTGGACTATTTTGATCATAGCTTCACTGATGTCTCTCTACCTACAATAGTATTATTCTTGTAGTCATGGAATTCTCATTCTGGACTCAATCAAATCTTACAATAAGACAATATTCTCAGATTTGGGTCCCAGAGACAAAAGCTCATAAAATGGGTCTCTAATGTGTATTAAGTTAGGGGTCCTTCATATGCAAAATGTTGAGAATCACTGCTTTACACCTGCTTTAGACCTGCTTTACACCAATGTCACGTTTTCTATAGATGCTGCTCAGCCTGTGTGTCATAACTAATGCATACATGTTCTGTATATTTATGAGGAAGCATGGTGGTAATAAATATTGATTTGTCTGTTCAGTTATGTGAATTCACTCAGAGTTCACTCACTGTATCGCTGTGCGTGTGTGCGTGTGTGCGTGTGTGCGTGTGTGCGTGTGTGCGTGTGTGCGTGTGTGCGTGTGTGCGTGTGTGTGTGCGTGTGTGCGTGTGTGCGTGTGTGCGTGTGTGCGTGTGTGTGTGCGTGTGTGCGTGTGTGCGTGTGCGTGTGTGCGTGTGTGCGTGTGCGTGTGTGCGTGTGTGCGCGTGTGCGCGTGTGCGCGTGTGCGTGCGTGCGTGCGTGCGTGTGTGCGTGTGTGTGTGCGTGCGTGCGTGCGTGTGTGCGTGTGCATCACAGGTTGAGGAAAGTGTGGCAGAAGAGAAAGTGTACAGTAAAGAACGGATACCTCACCATCTCCCACGGCACAGTAAGCAAATCTCATCTTGTCTGTCACTATCTAGCATTTTCACTGTCTTTGCTCTGATGAATAGAGCTTGAGGGAGGAGGCGAGTGAACCTGAACATGTGGCTGGTGGCATATGGACGATTAGAATAAGTCTTGTCTTACACACTGGATGCACACGCATTTACATAGACATACACACACGCTCCGTTTGCTCCTCACCGCTTTACCCACATTACAGATGCAGTGTGTGTTGGCAGCAGGCCTGCTCCCTAGCCTGTCATTATCTTTACCCATTAGCCATGAATCCATTAACATCGTGCTGCAGCAGAGAGTGGGCCAAGTTAGCAAGTTAGCATTCTTCTTGCACCGCTGCCCCACTTCACTCCAGCTCCGCCTCATTTGACCCATAGCTAGGCTCCCTATTGTTTCCCCCCCAAATTGAGATTTAGGTCTCACACAGTCACCTGGTCTCACTAGCCGGGTTTCCATCCACCTGTTCTTATGCGAAATTTCAATTTGTGCATAACAAACTGAGTGGAAACGCTGCAAAATTCACAAAAACCTCTCAAGTGTCGCATAAACCTTTTCACGCTTGAGGGAGGTGGAAAAGTTGGGTGTATCGAAAGGATAATGCAGTAAGTGCAGTGGAAACGGATTAAGTGGTATTCCGTTCATTCTCTCCGTTCAAAAACCACACAGTTTGCATCGATCACTGCAAAACATGACATGATGTGTACCCTACAGTCCTACACAATAGGGCTACACACGGTAAATAATGGTAAATACACATTATGTGGTGTTTAAACAAAAGAAGACTTGGATATTAACTTTAAGGCAACTCACTTCTAGAATTGAATGAAATTGTATTCACTTAACTATCTGCTCCATGGATTATAGGGGTGGGGGAAAAAATCGATTCACCTAAGTATCGCGATTTTTAATGTCACGATTTTTTGAATCGATCTTTTATTCCAGAATCGATAATCGCAATTTTTTTTTTTTTTTTTTTTGGGTGCTTGCAGTCAGGCCACTCACTGAACAGCAGGCCAGGCGCCGCCTACTGGTTTACTAGTGGTTTTATTACTTTATTAGTTAGTCTGAAGTAATAATTACACTTCAGGGTTAAAGTGGGTGCATCTCATTGTAAAATTGGACTTCAAACGGCCCAAATCTGGCTTCAAACGGCCCAAATTGGGCTTCAAACGGCCCAAATGTCGGCCCATATCGGCCTGGCCTGCTTGGTATCTAATGCCCGGCCTGAATTATGGTCCCAGTCCGCCCCTGTTTTTAACTATATCGCCCAGCCCTACTCATGATATATAATATACAGTCTCTAGTGTATGATTCAACTTTTCCCATGTTCTAATCTAGTGTAAAAAAGCAAACAAACTGAAAAAATAAAAGAAAAAAATAAACAAAAATCGCAATAAATCGTAATATCGAATCGCAATAATCGTAGAATCGCAATACTTAGGAATCGCAATATACTGTAAATCGAATCGGCACCCAAGAATCGTGATAGTATCGAATCGGGAGATAAGTGAATCGCCACAGCCCTAATGGATTATAATGTTATGCTTGCCGAGTTGAAGAGCAGCACCTGGTAATCCAGAAATTGCATTTTATGGTACCTTTCTCTACTTGTAGATCATCAGGAAACTTTCAATGGATAGCGTTAGATGTGTTTAATAGAGCTTGGTCGTTGCCTGCCTGCAAGAGGGCACAGCTGATCAGCAGCTCAGACAGCCTCAAACACAACGTGATTGACAGCTCTATAATTCGCATAATAGCAGCGGATGGAAACGCCCATTATTTCGCATTTTCTTTTGCCGACTTTCTGAAAATTTGGTTAAAATTTGCGATACCTTTGGATGGAAACCCAACTACTGATGCAGTCCATCTTACACACATAGCTGCTTCTCAGATGTTTCAGTCAGAACACTGTGTCTTTCTCTCAGGCTAACCGGCCGCCAGCTAAACTCAACCTGCTCACCTGCCAGGTGAAACACAATCCTGAAGAGAAGAAGAGCTTTGACCTCATATCCCGTAAGTTTATCACTCTCTTTCTCTGTCCCGTTCCTTCTCCCTCCTCTGTGTCTCCCCTTTCTTATCTCAGAAGTCTCACTGTTTACCTCCTCTTTCCTTCTTGTTCTCCCTCCAGTCTATACGCATACACTTGAGTGTCTTATTCGCATCAGCTCTGTTCAGCCTAGTTGGGTGCAGCCATGGTACCTCATGTTGTTGTTTTGAAATCGTTTTGAGCAGCCAAAGAGAAGCAGAATTTAAAATAACGAGCACATCTTGCGCCTCTAGCATTTATTTTCAGTCCCAGAGTGAGGTAGGTAACAGCAAAACAGATGGCAGGCAATTAAGTGGCGGTTTCATCCCTCCTTCATTCTTCCCTTCCTATCCTTCTCCCAATTGTGTATTTTGTCAAAGATATCACTTTAACACCACTGTTAAAACTGGATGCTGTGTGCACAGTTTTCCGCGTTATACAGGAAACGGTCTATTTAGAATCAATAGCCTGTGGCCATGTTGGGTCTGGTCTGACTGGGTGTGAAGCGTGTCCGGCTGGCTCATGTTCCAGCCAGGTTTAGCCAGTTTGTCAAAATGCTGACTTTGAGTAAGAGAAGCTGCAGCACAGCTAAGCCCTGCCAACTGGAGACGAGGAATCATTCAGGGATACAGTTGTGTAAAAAGACTTCTCCTTTGCCCCGCCTAGTAGCCAGTGATTCACATCTGAAGGCCGGAAAAAGGGCTGCAATGGTCTCCGCTCAGGATCTGCCCTGTCAGTGGGAATCTTTTGTGATCTGCTTGAAGGATTTGCTTACAGCCTTTCACTACTCTTTGATGAATGCCCACCTCTCCTCTCTCTCCTCCTCTCTTCCCTTCTGTCACTCATTCCTTTCTTTTAGATGACAGAACATATCACTTTCAGGCCGAGGACGACCCAGACTGTCAGATGTAAGTGCCTGTTCCTTCATTGTGGTTGTGTGAGTGTGTGTGTGTGTGTGTGGGGGGGGTGCACACACACACACACACACACACACACACACACACACACACACACACACACACACTCAGTCATAAGTGCATCCTGCTACCACCTTGGCTACTACTCACACTCAGTCATAAGCTTGACCTGGTCCACCCCCCCCCCCCCCCCCGCCCCATCTCCTGTCTCTCCTCTCCCAGTTGGATCTCGGTGCTGCAGAACAGTAAAGAGGAGGCATTGAACCAGGCCTTTAAAGGGGACCAGCATGTGGGCGAGAACAACATTGTGCAGGAGCTGACCAAGGCCATCCTGGGAGAGGTGAAGAGGATGACGGGCAACGACGTGTGCTGTGACTGCGGGGCGCCCAGTGAGTGGCAAAGACGGATGGGACAACCAGAATGATTCATAACACAAAATTAAAGTCCTCGTTTGATAAAGTGATAACACTTGCAGAATGGATCCTCTATATTTTTGGAGATATTCAATCGTGACTCGTACATATTTTTTCTTTCAAATAAATGTGTAATGTTGCACAGTTTTCTTCAAATAATTTTCCTCAAGTCCCATCACATTGCCTCCTGCAGACATATACAGTATATAGGCCAGACTTTATTACAATTTGGCCTGGTCACTTTCCTCTGACATTGAGCAGCATGAGATTGTAAAACGCCCTTTGGGCAGCTATTACAGCTCCAGAGCCGCACAGCTTTCCACAAGGACACATCAAAGTCAACATGCTTCAGAAAATACTTTGGCTGCAGCGCTCTTTTGCCCCAAGTACAGCGTGTCACCTATACACCTGTCCCCTCTCTCCCCCCCCCCCCACCCTCTGTTCATCATCCCCCCAACCTTCTCTCTCTCCCTCTCTCCCTCTGTCTCACTCTCTCTCCCTCCCCTTCCCCAGGCCCGACGTGGCTGTCCACCAACCTGGGCATCCTGACCTGTATTGAATGCTCCGGGATCCACAGGGAGCTGGGAGTTCACTACTCCAGGATCCAGTCCCTCACTCTGGATGTGCTCAGCACCTCAGAGCTCTTGGTAAATCGCGCTCCGCATACCGTCTTCTCACCGAATCACCTCACGTCCCCTCAAGTGCATTTGTATTTTTTATTTTAGCATTTTGAATCATTCCATTGTATTGATTTGCCCATATAAAACTCAAGGAAGGAAGAGGTGAATGAAACGGGAGTAGCAGAAAGGAAAGGAAGTGAGGGCCAGTAGATAGAGATAGGGGGAATGAGGTGGATGAGAGGAGAGGAGAGGAGAGGAGAGCAGCAACACCCTCTTCTTCCTCCTCTCTCTCTCCTCTGGAAGTCTCCGCGCACAGAATAGTTGACATTTTATTGGTCTTTTCTAATCGCCGTTTGGTGTAGAGATTTACTGCCTGCGGGTTGCTCAGGATTAAATGCTTCCAGCCATGATTGCTTTCCTCCTTGTTAGACGCCAGTTGTATTCGCCACAATGAGACGAGCGTTATGCAATTCATAAAGCTCCCCACACACTATCCACAGGCTCTAGTAGGTATTGATGGAAGTGTGAGTGTAACTGAAAACCAATGAAATGGGTTTGAAATAAATGTCTAGAAAAGTTGCTGAGTGCAGAAGATGGCACACTCATTTACACTTAGATTGACTCTGTTGCTCAAGTGTGTGTGTGTGTGTGTGTGTGTGTGCGTGTGTGCGTGTGTGTGTGCGTGTGTGTGTGTGTGTGTGTGCGTGCGCGCGCCACAGCTGGCCAAGAATGTGGGGAATGCAGGCTTTAATGAAATCATGGAGGCTTGTCTAAACGCTGAAAATGTGGTCAAACCCAACCCTGCCAGTGACATGTAAGTCATCGCTCCAACCTCTCTCCTCCACACTCCCTCTCTCTTCCCTCTCTCACTCCTATGGCCTCTCCCTCCCCCCCCCCATCTCCTTCTCTCTCTACTCCTCCCCCCCTTCCTCCTGCTCACCCACTCCTCTCACTGAGGTTCACATTACACTCTGCCCCAGCCGATCGACGACTGATGACACCTCACTGTGACCTATTGGCACCTTTTAACTAAATACTGCATGGATATGATCAGTTTTCCAATCAGATTCCGATTGCTGATTTATTGATTTATTCCTGATTCCCCCCCCCCATTTTCTCCCCAATTGTACTTGGCCAATTCCCCCTGCTGCCCGGTCACTACCCCCTCTGCCGATCTGGGGAGAGCCGTAGTAGACACACACATGCTTCCTCCGATACATGTGCAGTTGCCAGCTGCTTCTTTTCACCTGACTGCGGGGAGCTTCACCGGCAGGACGTAGCACGTGGGAGGATCACGCTATTCCCACCAGTTACCTTCCAACCCGAACAGGCGCCCCGACTGACCAGAGGAGGCACTAGTGCAGCGACCAGGACACATACCCTCATTCCGGCTTCCCACCTGCAGACACAGCCAATTGTGCCTGTATGGACACCCAACCAAGCCGGAGGTAACACGGGGCGCGAACCTGCGATCCTCGTGTTGGTAGGCAGGGAATCTACAGCTACACTACCCGGACGCCTGATTTATTAATTATTGATTTAGTTTGTTTGTTTATGGTTAACAGTGTGATCCCATTGGGCACGGTGGCACAGTGGTAAGCGCTGTCGCCTCACAGCTAGAAGGTCCTGGGTTCGATTCCCACCTGGGACGCTGTGAGTGCGTGCCCGTCCGCATGTCCTCGAGTGCCCACCGCCCGGGTGGGGTCGTCAAAAGGGCCTTTCTGTGTGGAGTTTGCATGTTCTCCCCGTGCCCCCTGGGGGTTTCCTTCATATAGGAACCCCACACCAAAACATGCAATATCCTGGTCGCTGAAGTGGTGCCGAAGTGGTGGCTCCTCTGGTCGTTAGGGGTGCCTGTTCGGAGGGATGGGAACTCATTGGAATAGCGTGATCCTCCCATGTGCTATATCCTACCAGTGAAGCTTCCCCTGTCAGGTGAAAAGAAGCGGCTGGCTACTGCCCATGTCTCGGAGGAAGCATGGAGCCAGTTTTGGCTCTCCCCAGATTGGCAGAGGGTGGAGCAGCAACCAGGATAAATACATTAAAATTTTTGCTCTAATGGGGGATACAAATGGGATAAAAAATCTGTAAAAAAATATTAATACAGTGTGAAAAACAGTGTGATCCGATTGCTGGTTGAAATCATTAGGAGTTAGTATATTACACACACGTATATCTCGCACAAGATTGGATACAGGAAAGTAATTGGTACAACTTATCTTCAATAAACCTCTTTCACACTTGGATGAATGAATAAATTATGACTGAATAGTTATCACTGAATAGAAGCCTAAGATGAGTTATTACTGTGTTGTGATTGCTGCATCTAATTTCTCTCTCCCTCTTTGTTTTGTTGGGAGCAGGCAGGCGAGGAAGGACTTCATCACAGCCAAGTACACAGAGAAGCGTTTTGCCAGGAGGAAGTGTCCCGACTCTGCGTCCAGGCTCCACACGCTGTGCGACGCGGTGAAGGCCCGGGACATCTTCTCCCTCGTCCAGGTCTACGCCGAGGGGGTGGACCTCATGGAGCCCATCCCTCTGGCCAATGGACACGTCAGTACCTTCAGTACTCGGACTTAGCTGTGCATGACGTGTGTCTGTTCTTTTTATGTTGATGTTGAAACCTCTCCGTCAAAGTTGACACTTTTACATCGAGGGACTTTTTTTCTGAAGACTGAAAAGCCATCATTGTCCCATTGGAATTGAATGTGTGGCTTCTACATCTGTTTGTCTGGCTGGGCTGGATATATGTTTTGTTTTTACCATGTGATGAATGTTTACCAGAAGGGTAGTCACGTTATTCTGTTGCATATCTCTCTCTATCTTCTTCCCCAACTCTCTTCAAGGAACTCACATTCCTGGATGTATTATATAAGTGTTTGTTTTTTGTGTTTTTTTTTTTCATTTCAGGAACAAGGGGAGACAGCTCTCCATCTAGCAGTCAGACTGGTGGATAGAACCTCTCTTCACATCGTAGATTTCCTCACTCAGAACAGGTAAACACATTGAGAAAACTACGAGGGGTGAGAACTCATTTGTGCTTCAGTGTTGTTTTATTGTCTTTCTTTTTTCTTTTTCTTTTGTCTCTGACGGATATTAATATGTCAGTATGTGACATCTGCTGGAAGAAACTAAACATCCAGTGAGAGGGAGAGAGAGTGAGGACGATTGCTTCTCTGTAATGTTGGACAGGAAAAAGTGAGGTTTCAGTTTCAACATCCAACATTGTGATATAAAGCTTTCTCCTGTCTGTCTGTGTTCCTCTGGCAGCGTCAATCTGGATAAGCAGACAGCCAAGGGCAGCACGGCGCTGCACTACTGCTGCCTGACTGATAACAGCGAGTGTCTCAAACTGCTGCTGCGGGGCAAGGCCTCCATAGAGATGGGTAAGGAAACACATGAGGCTGAACACACCAACAACAGTGTGCAGTGAACATGAGGCTGAACACACCAACAACAGTGTGCAGTGAACATGAGGCTGAACACACCAACAACAGTGTGCAGTGAACATGAGGCTGAACACACCAACAGCAGTGTACAGTGAACATGAGGCTGAACACACCAACAACAGTGTGCAGGGAACATGAGGCTGAACACACCAACAGCAGTGTACAGTGAACATGAGGCTGAACACACCAACAGCAGTGTACAGTGAACATGAGGCTGAACACACCAACAACAGTGTGCAGTGAACATGAGGCTGAACACACCAACAGCAGTGTACAGTGAACATGAGGCTGAACACACCAACAACAGTGTGCAGTGAACATGAGGCTGAACACACCAACAACAGTGTGCAGTGAACATGAGGCTGAACACACCAACAACAGTGTGCAGTGAACATGAGGCTGAACACACCAACAACAGTGTGCAGTGAACATGAGGCTGAACACACCAACAACAGTGTACAGTGAACATGAGGCTGAACACACCAACAACAGTGTGCAGTGAACATGAGGCTGAACACACCAACAACAGTGTGCAGTGAACATGAGGCTGAACACACCAACAACAGTGTGCAGTGAACATGAGGCTGAACACACCAACAACAGTGTGCAGTGAACATGAGGCTGAACACACCAACAACAGTGTGCAGTGAACATGAGGCTGAACACACCAACAACAGTGTACAGTGAACATGAGGCTGAACACACCAACAACAGTGTGCAGTGAACATGAGGCTGAACACACCAACAACAGTGTGCAGTGAACATGAGGCTGAACACACCAACAACAGTGTGCAGTGAACATGAGGCTGAACACACCAACAACAGTGTGCAGTGAACATGAGGCTGAACACACCAACAACAGTGTACAGTGAACATGAGGCTGAACACACCAACAACAGTGTGCAGTGAACATGAGGCTGAACACACCAACAACAGTGTGCAGTGAACATGAGGCTGAACACACCAACAACAGTGTGCAGTGAACATGAGGCTGAACACACCAACAACAGTGTGCAGTGAACATGAGGCTGAACACACCAACAGCAGTGTACAGTGAACATGAGGCTGAACACACCAACAACAGTGTGCAGTGAACATGAGGCTGAACACACCAACAACAGTGTGCAGTGAACATGAGGCTGAACACACCAACAACAGTGTGCAGTGAACATGAGGCTGAACACACCAACAGCAGTGTACAGTGAACATGAGGCTGAACACACCAACAGCAGTGTACAGTGAACATCTCTTAACTGTAATGCAGCCTTTAAAACCACGAAAAGACAATACTTATGCCATATCACAATATTACTATATGCAAAATCTAAGATGATATCTAGTCTCATATCACGATATCGATATACAGTATATTTCCCAACCCTAGTTACAATGCAAACACGTTCTTGTTCATTCTCTATCAGGTGGCTTGTCTTTTCTCCCACACTTTCTCTTTCTCTCACTATCTCTCCTTCTCTCTCCCCCTCATGACACACACTCTTTCTCTCTCTCTCACACACACACACACACACACCCCTTGGATGAAGTCTCCCAGGCGTATTTCCCAGAGGTGTGGGCTTTGCCAACAGACCCTGACAACTCTTTCTCACACTTCTTTCCACTCCAGTCTGACGTCAACAAAACACCATGATGGATAGATAAAGGGAGATGGGGAGGCCGGAGAGAAAGCAGAGACTTGTTTAGTGTGGGAAACGGTCTAATTATACATTTCTCACATCAGAGTGAATGGAAGAAAAGAAAAACAAACTGACAGTGCGTTTGTCTGTATGTGGCATGTGGGCACGCTGGTGATGATATGTTTCTGTTGTTTTCCCTTGTAGCTAATGAGGCCGGGGAGACACCATTGGATATTGCTAGGAGACTGAAACACCTACAATGTGAGGAGCTGGTGAGTTCACAGGGCTGTTGTTGCACGTTGTTGTGATTGTGTTATGATTGTTTGTTATGATGATGTTAAATTTGGTTTATGTCTGTAAACTTATTCCATCTTGAAATGCTATCAATTTGTGTGTGTGTGTGTGTGTGTGTGTGTGTGTGTGTGTGTGTGTGTGTGTGTGTGTGTGTGTGTGTGTGTAGCTGAACAAAGCGCTGGCAGGGAAATTCAACGCCCACGTCCATGTGGAGTATGAATGGTGCCTGCAGCACGAGGACCTGGATGAGAGTGATGAGGACCTGGATGAGAAGGTGAGAGGGAGAGACAGTTTTATAAGAAGAAATAGCACTTGAATAGCACTTATCGAAAAGCTCAGAGTTCACAAAGTGCTTTACAATGGGGCATGAAAACAAGAATATTCAAATGAAAACGTGGTTAGGAAGAACACATTCAAGCTACTCTTGGAAGGCCGATGGTGTTCTAATAAACGCTCTTTTATTGGTGCATAAAAACCAACCTGATGAAGCCCGACGAACACTTTAAAAACTCCAAGAGAAGCAGACTTTGTTCTTCCTCTCTACCTTTATCTAGTCCATACTTCTTGGTTGTGGTAACGTAACATTTTTGTTTTTTGTTTTCTTTTCTAAAGAGATGTGGTTAAAAATACATGCATATACAACACAAGATCCAAAAGAAATCCAAAAATATTACACAAAACCAAGTCTAAAGTGATTTAAAAGATACTGCAACATTTTATTTTCCTCAGGCAGGGCATTCCAAAATCTACTGGCCCTGATGGTAAAAGCAAGCAATCACATATACTTATGATTATTTACATTATTATTTACACACTTTGACTCGCACCTTTTTGCACTTCTCTCTCTTTCATCCTCTAACAATATATACGCAGAATATATTCTCATTTTACCTGTTGCCTTCTCACATCAAATAATCACAAACATGACATACTGTTAAGTCCCTCAGAGAAGCCTCTAACCTGCCGTGCACACCATACAATTGACCCGTCGTGACCCCTTGACCTCCTGCCGCCCCTCCAGCCCAGCCCCCATCGCAGAGAGGAGCGTCCGGTCAGCTGTTACACGCCGGGCAGCAACTCCCACCTGCATCCCAGCCCCGCCTCCCTGGCCCGCGACGCCGCCAGCCTGGCCAAGGACAAGCAGCAGCGCGGCTACATGCCCAGTCTGGTCAACAACGAGACCTACGGCACCATCCTCAACGCCACGCCTGGCACTGCCGCCGCCCCGCCCCTGCCGCCCAGGAATTTAGGTGAAGACATAGGAGTACAGACATAGGACAGGCATAGGAGTACAAACGGCATCAGAGCTCGAATAATGCTGGGATAAATGTGAATTTGTGTGTGGATGTGGAAGTACGCTGCATCTCATTTTAGGCCAAATTGATTTGGATCATTTTGGCATTCTGTTAAGAGTTTAGATGGATAAATGAATGGATAAACTAGAAATACCAACAAGTGAGCAGTCTCCATCCATGTCTGTCCAGACTCGTACAAGCACACATACCTTGAAGCCCACAGCGCAGTGGTGTGGCCATTCAGCGTTATGGCACTTTAGGCAATGTTTGGGAGTACCTCGACAACACGGCTAATCGTTTTCAACGTGTAAAATGCTCCTATGCCTCCCCCAAAACCACACACTACTATACGTCTTGACGGATTGTGTGTGAATTCGGCCTTATCCACTCCCTCTACCCACCTCTTGAACTCTGACTCTCTATGACCTTCCTATTTTTAGCTACGGCCCTTTACTGATCATGCCCCCTCTCACCACTCATCCCCCAGACATTCCCCCAACCCACCCCTCAAATCCGGACTCGGTGTCCTTTGTATCCCTAGCTACAGCCCCTTTGTTTGATAGAAAATCTGTTTTCTATCAACAATTTTAAAGTTCTAAAAAACTTGATGGCAAGAAAAACATCTTTCAGCTGTACTGCTGTATTCTAATTCATGAAAAATATTAATAATAATAATAATAATAATAATATAAATATGATATTATTTAATCATTAAAACATTCTAATCTAATGCCTTTGAATGATGATTCTCACCTGTCCGCTGCAGAAAACCTCAGTTAGCTGTAGAGGCCTTGACCGTCTTGTGTCTCGTCTATCACAGTCAGTCTTTAATAGCATTAGCAGCCGTCTGGAGCGCTGCCAAGAGAGCAGCGGCCAAACAAGCGGCCCTGCTGCCCATCTCACCACTTGCCCCCCGTTCCCGGCATTCTGCACATTCCCTCTCCCCATTAACTGTCTCTGTCAATTACACTCAAATGGAAACGGCTTGACTCCTAAAGTGGATGCTCGTTCTGGCAAAGTGTGACGCATTCTCTCGCCCTTTCTCTCTCTCCCTGCCCTTGTCTCTCTTGTCATCTCTCTTTCTTCCCTCATTCTCGTTTCTGTCTCTCTCTTCTCTCTCCCTCAGTCCAGTTGTCCGGTTTGGGAGGGATCGGTCAGTCTTCAGGGTCTCCTAGCTGGAAGCCTGGTTCTTTAGACCTTGTGGGGCGACAAAGGTCGTCCTCCGACCCCCCCAACATGCACCCTCCTGTTCCCCCCATGAGACTCACCTCCACTGGAGGTATGGACCCCACATGTCCCACTCCAGCTTCACACCAGTTACAGGGAGGATTAGAGGCAACTGTTTGCATACCTGGTTAAAGGAACACTCCGCCCATTTTCAACCAGCTTTGTATCATTAGAACATCAGCAGTATATCAGAAAACTGTAAACGGTTTTGAAGTCTGTCATTTAATTTGACAGTTATTGAGTGTTAAAGTGTGGACCAGTGACATCACTGGTCCACACTAACTCAAATTAATAACTCATTAACTCAAATCAACTCTCAATAACTGTCAAACTATTCATCATTCATCTAGTTTGACAGTTATTGAGAGTTGATTTGAGGTAATGAGTTATTAATTTGAGTTAGTGTGGACCAGTGATGTCACTGGTCCACACTTTAACACTCAATAACTGTCAAATTAAATGACAGACTTCAAAACTGTTTACAGTTTTCTGATATACTACTGATGTTCTAATGATACAAAGCTGGTTGAAAATGGACGGAGTGTTCCTTTAACATTTAGGCCTGATTTGGAAAAACCCAGGCAAACCTTGGCCCTTACATCAGGCTTAAGTTCACACATGTTATTCTTCTGTTATGTCCCTGGTTCCCATTTCAGGAGCCCAGTGTGCAATACATATCTCACTTAAAGATGACATTTGAATGATTGATTTTTAACCAAACTATTTCAATAGTTGGCCTGTATCATCCCCTTGACTCTGTTGATTTAAAGGTGCTAGATGTAATTGTGACATTCATTTATCATTACCACTTTCATTTTGAGGCATTGGTATAGGAACTGTAAACAAACAAGACCATCACTGTGAAAATTGGCAGCCTCTACAGTCAACACTGCTTTTTACATTGTCTGCCACCAAGTTGGATTTCACAGAGGATCTGCTGGATTACTTTGTGGCAGAAACGGGAAGAGAGACACTATTCTGACTACAAATTAAGTTAGTTTTCAGAACTTCTTGCAGTGGTAGAGGGAACAACATGAAGGTAGTTTTCAGAGCTTATTGCAGAGGGAACAACATGAAGGTAGTTTTCAGAGTTTCTTGCAGTGGCAGAGGGAACAACATGAAGGTAGTTTTCAGAGCTTCTTGTAGTGGCAGAGGGAACAACATGAAGGTAGTTTTCAGAGCTTCTTGCAGAGGGAACAACATGAAGGTAGTTTTCAGAGCTTCTTGCAGTGGCAGAGAGAACAACATGAAGGTAGTTTTCAGAGCTTCTTGCAGTGGCAGAGAGAACAACATGAAGGTAGTTTTCAGAGCTTCTTGCAGTGGCAGAGGGAACAACATGAAGGTAGTTTTCAGAGCTTCTTGCAGTGGCAGAGAGAACAACATGAAGGTAGTTTTCAGAGCTTCTTGCAGTGGCAGAGAGAACAACATGAAGGTAGTTTTCAGAGCTTCTTGTAGTGGCAGAGGGAACAACATGAAGGTAGTTTTCAGAGCTTCTTGCAGTGGCAGAGAGAACAACATGAAGGTAGTTTTCAGAGCTTCTTGTAGTGGCAGAGAGAACAACATGAAGGTAGTTTTCAGAGCTTCTTGCAGTGGCAGAGAGAACAACATGAAGGTAGTTTTCAGAGCTTCTTGCAGTGGCAGAGGGAACAACATGAAGGTAGTTTTCAGAGCTTCTTGCAGTGGCAGAGAGAACAACATGAAGGTAGTTTTCAGAGCTTCTTGCAGTGGCAGAGGGAACAACATGAAGGTAGTTTTCAGAGCTTCTTGCAGTGGCAGAGGGAACAACATGAAGGTAGTTTTCAGAGCTTCTTGCAGTGGCAGAGAGAACAACATGAAGGTAGTTTTCAGAGCTTCTTGCAGAGGGAACAACATGAAGGTAGTTTTCAGAGTTTCTTGTAGTGGCAGAGAGAACAACATGAAGGTAGTTTTCAGAGCTTCTTGCAGTGGCAGAGGGAACAACATGAAGGTAGTTTTCAGAGCTTCTTGTAGTGGCAGAGAGAACAACATGAAGGTAGTTTTCAGAGCTTCTTGCAGTGGCAGAGGGAACAACATGAAGGTAGTTTTCAGAGCTTCTTGCAGTGGCAGAGGGAACAACATGAAGGTAGTTTTCAGAGCTTCTTGCAGTGGCAGAGGGAACAACATGAAGGTAGTTTTCAGAGCTTCTTGCAGTGGCAGAGGGAACAACATGAAGGTAGTTTTCAGAGCTTCTTGTAGTGGCAGAGAGAACAACATGAAGGTAGTTTTCAGAGCTTCTTGCAGAGGGAACAACATGAAGGTAGTTTTCAGAGCTTCTTGCAGAGGGAACAACATGAAGGTAGTTTTCAGAGCTTCTTGCAGAGGGAACAACATGAAGGTAGTTTTCAGAGCTTCTTGCAGAGGGAACAACATGAAGGTAGTTTTCAGAGCTTCTTGCAGAGGGAACAACATGAAGGTAGTTTTCAGAGCTTCTTGCAGTGGCAGAGGGAACAACATGAAGGTAGTTTTCAGAGCTTTTTGCAGTGGTAGAGGTGGAACAAATGAAGGTAGTTTTCAGAGCTTCTTGCAGTGGCAGAGGGAACAACATGAAGGTATTTTTCAGAGCTTCTTGCAGAGGGAACAACATGAAGGTAGTTTTCAGAGCTTCTTGCAGAGGGAACAACATGAAGGTAGTTTTCAGAGCTTCTTGCAGAGGGAACAACATGAAGGTAGTTTTCAGAGTTTCTTGTAGTGGCAGAGGGAACAACATGAAGGTAGTTTTCAGAGCTTCTTGTAGTGGCAGAGAGAACAACATGAAGGTAGTTTTCAGAGCTTCTTGCAGAGGGAACAACATGAAGGTAGTTTTCAGAGCTTCTTGCAGAGGGAACAACATGAAGGTAGTTTTCAGAGCTTCTTGCAGAGGGAACAACATGAAGGTAGTTTTCAGAGCTTCTTGCAGTGGCAGAGGGAACAACATGAAGGTAGTTTTCAGAGCTTTTTGCAGTGGTAGAGGTGGAACAAATGAAGGTAGTTTTCAGAGCTTCTTGCAGTGGCAGAGGGAACAACATGAAGTTTTCAGAGCTTCTTGTAGTGGCAGAGGGAACAACATGAAGGTAGTTTTCAGAGCTTATTGCAGTGGCAGAGGGAACAACATGAAGGTAGTTTTCAGAGCTTCTTGCAGAGGGAACAACATGAAGGTAGTTTTCAGAGCTTCTTGCAGAGGGAACAACATGAAGGTAGTTTTCAGAGCTTATTGCAGTGGCAGAGGGAACAACATGAAGGTAGTTTTCAGAGCTTCTTGCAGAGGGAACAACATGAAGGTAGTTTTCAGAGCTTCTTGCAGAGGGAACAACATGAAGGTAGTTTTCAGAGCTTCTTGCAGTGGCAGAGGGAACAACATGAAGGTAGTTTTCAGAGCTTCTTGCAGTGGCAGAGGGAACAACATGAAGGTAGTTTTCAGAGCTTCTTGCAGAGGGAACAACATGAAGGTAGTTTTCAGAGCTTCTTGCAGTGGCAGAGAGAACAACATGAAGGTAGTTTTCAGAGTTTCTTGCAGAGGGAACAACATGAAGGTAGTTTTCAGAGCTTCTTGCAGAGGGAACAACATGAAGGTAGTTTTCAGAGCTTCTTGCAGAGGGAACAACATGAAGGTAGTTTTCAGAGCTTCTTGCAGTGGCAGAGAGAACAACATGAAGGTAGTTTTCAGAGCTTCTTGCAGAGGGAACAACATGAAGGTAGTTTTCAGAGCTTCTTGCAGAGGGAACAACATGAAGGTAGTTTTCAGAGCTTCTTGCAGAGGGAACAACATGAAGGTAGTTTTCAGAGCTTCTTGCAGAGGGAACAACATGAAGGTAGTTTTCAGAGCTTCTTGCAGAGGGAACAACATGAAGGTAGTTTTCAGAGCTTCTTGCAGTGGCAGAGAGAACAACATGAAGGTAGTTTTCAGAGCTTCTTGCAGTGGCAGAGGTGGAACAACATGAAGGTAGTTTTCAGAGCTTCTTGCAGAGAGAACAACATGAAGGTAGTTTTCAGAGCTTCTTGCAGAGGGAACAACATGAAGGTAGTTTTCAGAGCTTCTTGCAGAGGGAACAACATGAAGGTAGTTTTCAGAGCTTCTTGCAGAGGGAACAACATGAAGGTAGTTTTCAGAGCTTCTTGCAGAGGGAACAACATGAAGGTAGTTTTCAGAGCTTCTTGCAGTGGCAGAGAGAACAACATGAAGGTAGTTTTCAGAGCTTCTTGCAGTGGCAGAGAGAACAACATGAAGGTAGTTTTCAGAGCTTCTTGCAGAGGGAACAACATGAAGGTAGTTTTCAGAGCTTCTTGCAGAGGGAACAACATGAAGGTAGTTTTCAGAGTTTCTTGCAGAGGGAACAACATGAAGGTAGTTTTCAGAGCTTCTTGCAGAGGGAACAACATGAAGGTAGTTTTCAGAGCTTCTTGCAGAGGGAACAACATGAAGGTAGTTTTCAGAGCTTCTTGCAGAGGGAACAACATGAAGGTAGTTTTCAGAGCTTCTTGCAGAGGGAACAACATGAAGGTAGTTTTCAGAGCTTCTTGCAGAGGGAACAACATGAAGGTAGTTTTCAGAGCTTCTTGCAGTGGCAGAGAGAACAACATGAAGGTAGTTTTCAGAGCTTCTTGCAGTGGCAGAGAGAACAACATGAAGGTAGTTTTCAGAGCTTCTTGCAGTGGCAGAGGGAACAACATGAAGGTAGTTTTCAGAGCTTCTTGCAGTGGCAGAGAGAACAACATGAAGGTAGTTTTCAGAGCTTCTTGCAGTGGCAGAGGTGGAACAACAGAAAGGCTGATGGTCAAATGAATGGCATGAGATAGAGGCATGAGACCAGTCGTCTCCAACATGTCTTGTTTGTTTACCCTAATAATGTCCAGGGATCACAATTAATTTGACAACAATCTATTGATCCTTGAAAACACCTTGCATAGCACCTTTAACCACCTTTAATTCATTTTTCTCTCAGACCAAAGTCAATGTGAAAATTGTTGAAAATCAGTGTAGTAGTGAATATTTGTCACAGCACTATGTGGTAGTCCTGTAAAAGTGCAGGTGACTTGGACTAAGGCATGTTACTGCATCTTCTAGGTCTGGCCCCTCCTCCTGTGGTGAAGACGGTGAGCATGATGGAGGCTATGGGCAATAAGTCCAAGTCGGGCCAGGGGCCATCGGGGTCCAGAGGAGTGCCACCCAAGTCCCCTGCAGGGTAGGAACACACGAATAACACAATGATGTACAGTAGGCCTGGGCGATATGGACAAAATCAAATATGACAATATTTTTGACCAAATACCTTGATATCGATATTGCAACAATATTGTAGGGATGACTATTGATGCTTTCACAAAATATTTACACAATGAGATTTTTGATAAATAATCATCAGTAATGTGGATATAATGACTAAGTGGGTAATAATGGAACAGCTAGAACAGTCTGGTAAGTTCAGGAAATGACATCACTTTACTGTAATGCAGGCTTTAAAACCAGGAAAAGACAACACTTCTGCCATATCACCATATTATGATATCCAAAATGGAATGTGATATCTAGTCTCATATCACCATATCAATGATATATCGATATATATGGCCCACCCCTAATGTACAGAGACACAGCCAGTTAGAGTGAGCTCACAGCTCCTCACATTGTGGGTGTTTCAGTCTCCTAGTAGTGTCTAGTCTAGTGGTTTCCTCTATGCTTCATTAGCTACAATGGAAAACAATAGATACATAATCACTAGTATGTCCACATGCCCCATCAGCAGAAACGTACAGTCATCCCATTATATAGTAGATAACGCATGCACAGGCACAATGTGCATCACCGCAGGCTTGTGTATTTTGCCCTGTGAACACAAGTCTAGTAAAGCTTGTTTCCCCAGGAGAAATGAGCCGCCATGGTTTCTCTTTAGCTGCTTCGTTAGCTTCCGGGCTAAGCTCCGCTTTCAGCCAGATGAGCAATAACTCTCCTCCACGGTTGCCCTTTTGTCTCTCTGTGTCCCACAGGGCTGATAGTGGAATCATACAGTCAATCTGCAAAAGAGTTAATAGTTATAAAGCGAGACAGTTTGTTTTCTGTTAGATCCGTGTGTCGATATGAGTCAATCCTCCAGCAATTGAAATTACTTTTTTTTTTCCAGCAATGATAAAGGCTTCAGCAGAGGACTTCTAAATCGAAAAGGATCCATTGAAAGACCAGGTGAGTAAATGGATAATAGAGACAGAACAACTCTGTCTAATCTGTGTCTGTCTAGTCGACCACAAAGCATGATGGCGCCGCAGTGAGATTAGCATGTTGCATGCAAGTTGTTTTACTATCTCCGGTTTCTTCTGGGGTTCAGTGGAAAGTTTTGTTTTCATTCTGATGTAATTTCCTCTTCCTGTTCCAGCTAAGGAAGTGCCAGGATGCCCCCAGAACTCCATAGGTCAATCTCTGCCTCCGGCCCCCATGCCTAGGAAGGCCTATCCTGTGAGTCCCTCAGTATTCCCATTAAGAGCTGACTGACTGACTATTGAGTGAGAGTGCTCATTCATTGATACTGCTGCACTGATTTATTGACTGCTGCATCTGATCCAAGTCAGGGTGTGTTGTTATTAGCCACATGCAGTTCTCATGCACACTGCGTATCAGCCTATTGTCTCCAGTGTTTCCAGTGTCTCCTCATGCAGTATGTCCTTCCTGTGCTCACCCAGTGTCTCCGCATGTAGTATATGTCCTTCCTGTGCTCACCCAGTGTCTCCTCATGCAGTATATGTCCTTCCTGTGCTCACCCAGTGTCTCCTCATGGAGTATGTCCTTCCTCTGCTCACCCAGTGTCTCCTCATGCAGTACATGTCCTTCCTGTGCTCACCCAGTGTCTCCTCATGCAGTATATGTCCTTCCTGTGCTCACCCAGTGTCTCCTCATGTAGTATATGTCCTTCCTGTGCTCACCCAGTGTCTCATGTAGTATATGTCAAGTCAAGTCAAGTCAAGTCAAGTTTATTTATATAGCCCTAATTCACAAGCATGTCTCAGAGGGCTTCACAGAAAGTATGTCTAGCTGATTCTAGCTAACACACAATAACAAGAATATACAGAATAAAGATAACATTTGAACATTTGAAGAAAACAGGAGAGTGGAGGAGGGAGGGAGAGGGAGGAGAGGGGGGAGGTGGGGAGAAAATAGGAAATGTGGGGAGGTGGGAGGGCGCAGGGGAAGGAGAGCAGTGGGAATGTGAGAGAGGGGAGAGGACAGAGAGGAGGAGAGAACAGAGAAGGAGAGGTGGAAGGGTACAGGGGAGGTAGAGTAGAGGTAGGGTCTAGGGTGGAGGGAGGGAGGGAGGAGAGGGGGGAGGTGGGGAGAAAATAGGAAATGTGGAGGAGGAGAGAACAGGGGAGGAGAGATGAGGGTGCAGGGGAGGGAGAACCAGGGTAGGGATAGGGTCTAGGGTTGAGGGAGGGGAGGGAATAGGATACGGGCCCGGATTAGGGCGAGGGTGGGGAGAAATGGGAAATGTGGAGGAGGAGAGAACAGAGAAGGAGAGGGTGCAGGGGAGGGAGAGCAGGGGGAATGTGAGAGGGAGGAGAGGGCAGAGAGGAGGAGAGAACAGAGAAGGAGAGGTGGGGGGGCGCAGGGGAAGGAGAGCAGTGGGAATGTGAGGGTACAGGGGAGGTAGAGTAGAGGTAGGGTCTAGGGTGGAGGGAGGGAGTAGGATACGGGCCCGGATTAGGGCGAGGGTGGGGAGAAAATGGGAAATGTGGAGGAGGAAAGAACAGAGAAGGAGAGGTGGGAGGGTGCAGGGGAAGGAGAGCAGGGGGAATGTGAGAGAGGGGGGAGGACAGAGAGTAGAGGTGCAGGGGAAGGAGAGCAGGGGAAGAAGAGCAGGGGGAATGTGAGAGAGGGGGGAGGACAGAGAGTAGAGGTAGGGTCTAGGGTGGAGGGAGGGAGTAGGATACGGGCCCGGATTAGGGCGAGGGTGGGGGGAAAATGGGAAATGTGGAGGAGGAGAGGACAGAGAAGGAGAGGTGGGAGGGTGCAGGGGGAGGAGAGCAGGGGGAATGTGAGAGAGGGGGGAGGACAGAGAGGCAGAGAAGGAGGGGTGGGAGGGTGCAGGGGAAGGAGAGCAGGGGGAATGTGAGAGAAGGGAGAGCAGGAAGTGGCAGGGATTCAGGAAAATAGGGGAGAAGAGGAGGAAGAGGAAGGAGCAGAGGGGGGGAGAATGAGGAGAGAGCAGGAGAAGGGAGGGGGGGGCGGTGGGATGTGGGGGAGGAAAGAGCATGGAAAGAGAGGAGAACAAGAAGGGGGAAGAAGGGAAGAAGCGGGGAAAGGGGGAAAGAGAGGGGGGACAACTGACTACTCTAAGCATTAACCAGAGCTAACTGGGACATAGTATCTAGCTAATCTACAGCCTAATCTGGCCTATCCTACCCTGCTCTAGTCTGATTTTAGCCTGAACACTAACAGGTCAGCCTTAGGCTGTAGCTAATCTATCGCCTACCTAAGCTGTTCTAAACCAACCGGCAGCCCTCGACCAGTGATGAAGAGCACCGATGCCCCCCGACCCGGCCCCCACCCACATATGGCGTGGGAGGGAAGGCCAGGCCGGGACACAGCGGCACCCCCTCACCCCCAGTGAACGCAAGAAAACCTTTCCACCATATGGATCGCCGCATGGATTGCCCCAGTGACTTGGCTGAGGAGGAACCTTGTGAGGTCGTTGTGCTAGGGGCCAATTGCTGCGGCCCAGGCGGACCCAGCCCCCACGCGACCCGCCCCCCCAGCCCCCAGCCACCAGCATAGTGACTGAGAGCGTGAGAGCAGGCCACGCGGGGGACGGGCCCACCCACCAGGCCACAGCAGCGGACCCCCGTCTGGGGACTCCCCTCCGAGACAGGCCGAGAGATGCCGGGCTAAACCATGCACAGAGTTTCCGATAATGAAACTCTGTGAATGGTTTAATATGGAAATAAAATGTACAAGAGAACAGAAAATTGAAAATGTAAAAAGAGTCCAACAGAAGGGATATAAAAATGTAATTTTTAAATTATCCTAAGATCAGGGAAGGGAGTTGAAAATCTAAAAAGTAGAGTCCAAAAAGAAATAGAAAATGCAGTCTTTAAGTGTTCGTAGGTTTAGAGAATACTAGTTAATTAACTAGGTGACAAAAAGGGTAACAAGATTGGGAGTTCCATGAGGATGATCTGAGGAATCCATGAGTCCGCGTTGGTGACATGGATTAAGAGGAGGGGAGGGGAGGATAGGAGTCGGAGGTGATGATTAAGAGGAGGGGAGGATAGGAGTTGGAGGTGATGATGAGGCGGCGGGGGGGGGGCTGGGGGGGCGCCCCCCCCCTTCCCTTAGGCAGGCAGGTGACCAGGATGATGAGGATAGGGGTCGGTGGTGGTGAAGAGCCCGGGGTGTCAGACAGTAGAAGGAGTAGCGGCAGGTGGCTAGGGCGATGACGGCCGGACCTAGGGCTGCAGCGGCGGGGGTGTACGTCAGGCCAGTGAAGGACACCTGAGGGGGAGAGAGAGAAGAGAGCGGGGGAATCTGCGCAGAGGTGGAACTAACTCTATAGACAACAATAAAATTAGGTCAAAACAAAATTTATTAGGATTTTTATTTTTATTTTTTAGGATGACTAATACTATACTGCTAATTCAGGTCTAAGTACCACCTAACACCACTGTCAATGATTCAGCCCTGTTGATGCGGACCGTAAATCATGACCTACAACAAAATTTATTAGGAAAAATATTTATTTTTATTTTTTAGGATGACTAATACTATACTGCTAATTCAGGTCTAAGTACCACCTAACACCACTGTCAATGATTCAGCCCTGTTGATGCGGACCGTTAATCATGACCTACAACAAACAAAACTAAATTAGGTCAAGTCTAAGTTTATACTGATACTGCTGGCTTGTGATTGCCCGCTCAGCAATTCAGGACTAGGTTTATTCACCAGCTATTAGATTTTGTATCTAAGCTACTGGGTCGACTGATGCCATATTATTAAATTAGGTCAAGTATAAGTTTATAATGATATTGCTGGCTTGAGACAGCCCGCTCAGCAATTCAGGATTGTATGTACTCAAGAGCTAATAAATATTTCTGGAGAATGACATCATCAAACACAACTATCAAGCACAACCAAATGATTGGGAGAATAAATGGGTTTTGAGTCTAGTTTTGAAGATTTCAATGGAGCCAGCTTCCCTAACTGACAGAGGAAGCTGGTTCCAGAGATGTGGAGCACGGTAAGAAAATGCTCTGCTACCTGCTGATTTTTTCTTAATTTTAGGGACGGTAAGATAATTACCGTCCTGTGAGCGGAGAGTACGCGTGGGAACATAGGGAATAATTAGCTCAGATAAGTACGGAGGTGCGAGCCCATGCAAAGATTTATAGGTTAACAGAAGCACCTTAAAGTCTGATCTGGCCTGAATTGGGAGCCAGTGGAGGGAGATTAAGACCGGAGTTATATGATCAAACTTCTTAGTTCTAGTTAGAATTCTAGCAGCGGCGTTTTGCACGAGTTGTAATTTATTTGTGCTACAGAGTGGAAGGCCAGAGAATAAGACGTTACAGTAGTCGAGTCTAGATGAAACAAAGGCGTGTATTAAGGTTTCGGCATCCGTTGCATTTAGCAAGGGACGGATCTTTGAAATATTGCGGAGATGTCCTTCCTGTGCTCACCCAGTGTCTCCTCATGTAGTATATGTCCTTCCTGTGCTCACCCAGTGTCTCCTCATGTAGTATATGTCCTTCCTGTGCTCACCCAGTGTCTCCTCATGTAGTATACTGTATGTCCTTCCTGTGCTCACCCAGTGTCTCCTCATGTAGTATATGTCCTTCCTCTGCTCACCCAGTGTCTCCTCATGCAGTATATGTCCTTCCTGTGCTCACCCAGTGTCTCATGTAGTATATGTCCTTCCTGTGCTCACCCAGTGTCTCCTCATGTAGTATATGTCCTTCCTGTGCTCACCCAGTGTCTCCTCATGCAGTATGTCCTTCCTGTGCTCACCCAGTGTCTCCTCATGCAGTATATGTCCTTCCAGTGCCGAGACAAAGAGCTTCTCTATCAGTGTTGGTGTAGTGGCTGATTAGCCCTGTTGTTTTTAGGGTTGGAGGAGGTATAATCATTCTGTTATCAGGAAGACTGAATGTTATTACAGAACCTTTAGTTTGTCAGTCACGATGGTCAGTTTTAGGATTATAGCAAACCTTTCTGTTTAGTTTTGTGTACTTGTCTCAAAGCCTGTGCTGTACCCATTTCACGTTATCACAGGATTGTGTGTGCGTGTGCGCTTGTCTCTCAGAAGCAGCGGCCGAAGCGGGTGAAAGCCATCTATAACTGTATCGCGGACAACCCAGACGAGCTGACCTTCTCTGAAGGAGAGGTGATCGTGGTGGACGGAGAGGAGGACCAGGAGTGGTGGGTCAGTATCTCTCAATGCTGTACATCTTGTGTGTGTGTGTGTGTGTGTGTGTGTGTGTGTGTGTGTGTGTGTGTGTGTGTGTGTGTGTGTGTGTCTGTGTGTCTGTGTGTGTGTGTGTGTGTGTGTGTGTGTGTGTGTGTGTGTGTGTGTGTGTGTGTGTGTGTGTGTGTGAGAGTGTGAGAGTGTGAGAGAGAGATTATGTGTGTATTTTTGTGTATGGAAAGGCTTGCATGTGTGCGTGGGGCTGGATATTTTCGCCTCCATTCCATAAATACATAAGACAAAGCACAGCACACACAGTCGAGCTCGGGTCTATTTGGTCCCATTGGATGTGAGTGTGTCTGGTAACCATGGCAGCCTGAGCAAAAAGCCATGATCTCATTCTGGCCGATAACCCCCCGACCCCCCCCCCTGTTTTCCCGCCGGCCGGCTGTAGCTTCCTGTGCGGAGCCCCTTGTCTGAACATGGACCAGCTGCAACTTGTTTCCCTCTGAGCCGCCTCTGTAAATATGACTGTATTTAGTCACTCTCTCAGTCCCTCCATGGACGCCCAAACTCGCCCAGTCTCAGCTCTCCTTCCTCAGCCTTATCAAGCTGTGCGTCTGTCTTAAATATTAAAATGGTTGCTCACTAATGAGGCAGCGTAAATGGGAGGTTTGAGCTGTAGTGAGTGTCGTATTGTGATGTTTAGGTGGAAGTTGAGCTCGGAAATATGATGCAACATAACACTGCTCCTGATGAGATTCATTGTGTCATTTAGAATTTCTTAGTATTAAAATGACGTTACGGAGTAAATGGCAGTGACAAAAGGGTGTGTGGCTGTTGGAACATGTAGTGTTTAATCAAGATTAGTTGTACCAAGATCTATGGTCAAAGAAAATCACTCTGGAAATATGATTGCTTATGTCAAAGGTATTAATTATACTGTGGCTTGTCATTTTTCACCTGTAGCCTTGCATCATTATTCAATCAATCAATCAATCAATCAATCAAACCTTTATTGGCAGACGCTTGGTCCATAGATGTCACTTACACAATTACAAAAAGCACATAAGAGCACAATAAAAGAACAAAAGTACATTATAAAAGAGAGTCATACCAGAGTTTCCACATATGTGACTGGTATCTCACAGTGCTTAACCCAGGACCAGTGAGCAACTTAATAATAACATTCTGAGACACGTTTGTTATGTTAAAGCTTATTTTCAGGTATAGAGGATGTTAACACTTAAGACTTAAAGGAGAATTTCAGTTTATTTGAACCTGGACCCCTCTCCCCACATTAATTATGATCTGACGACGTTGCGATTCTGAGCCTCCTAGGCGTTGTTTTGAGCTAAATAGTGACTCTCGTCAAGTCACGCGAGACTTTCCTGCCGGCTGGCCCGTGTATGACTGTGTTTGACTTGACGAGAGTTGGTGACACAGACCCCGGATGAGGATATGAGATCCCTGGTAAACACTACTGGAAACAGCCCAGTGGTGATTAGCATTCTGATGTTTCTTTAGGGATCATATAATGACGATATGGGTAGAAAACGGGAAGAAAACTGTCTATTTACATGGAGTAACAGCACGCTGCCATCTGGCCCCGATGCAGCGCCATTCAAGGACTGGCTTGGACACTATTTACCTCACAACAACTCCTAGGAGGCTCAAAATCGCACCGGAGAACACTGGGTGAGTCGTCAGATCATAATTAATGTGGGGAGAGGGCTCCAGGTTCAAATAAACCGAAATTCTCCTTTAAGTGGAGATGTTAAGGAAGGTTTTCATTACTGTCTTCTTTGCCACACAAGGTAATATTCTGGGAAGCACCATTTGAAATATGAGCTTTTACCTAGGAGTTAGTTGTGATTTAGCCCACTAAAGTAGCTCCATATACTCTGCACTCCATTAGAATCTGGTATTTGGCTGCATGTCAAGTGTTGTGCAACGTGCATTAGATGGCGTATCTTTGAAATTGTTGTCATCTCAAAAGAACTGCTGGACCCAGCCATTACCACACTGAAAATATACTCTGTGTGTGTGTGTGTGTGTGTGTGTGTGTGTGTGTGTGTGTGTGTGTGTGTGTGTGTGTTGCAGCTCCCCATTATCAGTCACTGACCTCGCCTCTGTCTTCCCTTTTCACAGCTGGGCCACATCGAAGGTGATCCAATGAGAAGAGGAGCCTTCCCGGTTACATTTGTTCACTTCATTGCTGACTGAAGGGTCACTGTGGGTCACTGTGAGGAAGTGACCTGGGACGCTCCTTCCTTCCTTCCACCTCCCACGTCTGTCAGAGTGTGCGGCGCAAACGCCATCGCAATTATAATCAACATCATTGTGTTCATCAGCTTCATCAGCGGCCTGATTTGTCACCGCCATGTCATCACCTTGGCTACAATGCAGTGTGGATGTTGTCATGCCAACAGTAACAGACTCGCTCCAGGAAGTGTTGGCCTCACTCCTCATGACTCACTCCCAGGGACTCATGGGATTGTATGTGGTTTTAATGCTTTTTCTTTATATCGGTTCTGACAAGGAGTAGAAGATTACAAAAATATGATTGTAGTGAATGACCTCTTGCAATAAATGCACTTTCCATGTCTTTACCCTGGTTACAACATAAGACAACTTATTGACATAATGAAGGTTGTACTTCCAGTATTCAATTCAGCCATTTTCTGTTAAGGCACATTGTACAGAATGTCCTTAAAGTGACAGCGCAGAGAAGACTACAGCAATGTATTTGAACTCCCTAGTAACTGTAAAAATGTGAATATTGTCAACGTGCTTACATTCCACCTCTGTGCATGAGCGATTTAAAACGCCGGCCTGCTTATAGGTGCAACATTTGAACTCTGTAGTAGGCCTCCTGAATGGAGGCAGACATTTCCTAATGGTGCTAACCCAGGAATATGCTAGAAGCCGCGCCCGAGGGAGTGCTTCCCTGTCCCTCTTTCAAAGGCAGACTGGCATGGAAAGGGGGATGCTGCATGTAAAAATAGCCTTCAAGTCATCACACCCGGGAGAATCCACACACTCACGTGTGCATGTGCGCACGTCCGTGTCGTCATGTGAATGAGAGTAATAGAACTGCAAATGTGCTCAATATTCTGTGGATTCTCTCTGATCCTTTACTTCCTGCCTCACATACTACTTCTGCCCTGACTGTTTAACTGTGCAGGATGCAATAGAAGCACACTACAGCCCCTCCCTGACTATTTTAGGTCAAGTGCTGACACCGACTGGCACTGTGGCAGTCACTAATTACCTTTTGTTGAGCCTGTCTGTCTTTTCCTGTGGCTGACAGTTTTGCTTCTCACCTCAGGCCGGGGCTGTGCCTGTCATCTGCCTTATTAGATGTGTGTGTGTGTGTGTGTGTGTGTGTGTGTGTGTGTGTGTGTGTGTGTGTGTGTGTGTGTGTGTGTGTGTGTGTGTGTGTGTGTGTGTGTGTGTGTGTGTGTGTGTGTGTGTGTGTGTGTGTGTGTGTGTGTGTGTGTGTGTGTGTGTGTGTGTGTGTGTGTGTGTGTGTGTGTGTGTGTGTCTTGTCTATGCAGCATTAAAGAATATTGTAGAGGAAATGCGATTAAAAAGAAAAAGTAGGAATGTGATGAAATGCATGAGCCAGCTCTGACTTTTGGGTTTCTCCTCCTTGCCTTGAGAGCGCACACAGTCTGACAGACAACTTCCCCATTCTCCTCACAAAAGCGCTGGGTTCAGTGCAGATTCCTGACACACTATACGGCCATGCGTAGAGAGAGAACCATCCTCACTATACAGCCATGCGTAGAGAGAGAACCATCCTTCCTACAGCTTCAGCCTGCACATCTCTGGGCTCCCATAATGTAGACAGATGAGTTTATCGTGCTATAAATGAACATTTGTAGAGCATTCTATGTAATTAACTTGATTTTGGTTGCAGAGCAACTCTTTCTTTCTCTGTTTATATAGATATGTTGATATTTAGACATTTAACTGAAACGAGAGCCTTCCATGGATTTGTGAATGACAAGAAGAGACGCATGTGGACCGTACCTGATAGGTTCTCTTTGTTATCTATATTAACTCACTGGAAACGGGAAGGTTTAATAATCTATGTGTAAATAGATTTTGAGTTGTTTTTGTTTGTTGATATTTAAATGTAAAAAAAGTTAACTTGGCAGTAAATGTCTTTTAATGCACTGTGGCGATGAGCAGTTACCAGATTTGACCTCAGCTGGACCTGTGTGTTGAAAACACAACTAGCCTACACAAACACACAACTGGGAAAATAAACAATTCATTCTCATTAACTGTGGATCGCCACATTGACACTTAAATCTATTGTGCAAATAAATGGGAAACTGAAACTGGAATAATAAAATATAAAATAACTGGTCCAGTGTCTGTCTCTTAATCCATCATCTTAGAATGGCATGTTTGAGTTTATGGTGTTTGGATAATGGTTGTATTCCAAAATGAGAGATTCAATAGTTTGGGGGGGGGGGGGGGTCCCTACTCCCTATTACTGTATTTTTCCAGATGTTTGACATGTTTTGATTAACTGATCATTTTAAGTAGCCGTTTTCTGAAACTGATATAACATTTTTGAATTAAACAATTCAATGATTCTTGAGGTACCATAAAACATGTGTGATGCAGCGACAGCTCCCTCTGATGGAGAATATTCCAGCATCTTTCAATAGTACAAGGATGACACTTTGCATAATGATCAATAAAAACAGCCACTTCTTTATTGTACCATATTGTCACTTGTCCATTTGATCCAATCCCAACTGGACCAAGGCAAAATGGAGGAGAGAAAGAGGTTTAGATAGAAAAGGGAAAGGCAAACAGTAACATGATACTGTATACAAAGTGCTGCTGGCGATTTGTGATACCAGTGTACCAGAACCGTAAACAAGGTTATTTTTCTTATGCAAACAAGACCCAATTAGGATGTATGTATCTGCTGTTTCAAATGCAATCAAATTCATGCAGATTTAGTTACTACTTAAAAACGAAGCCAGTACCATACACACTTCAGATATAAAGCTTTTGGGAACAAACAGCATCCGTAGATGTTTCTAATACAAAGAAATTAAAAAGTAATAAAATAAAAATAAAAAGGCTCATATTAAAATTGGTTAATTAATTTTAACACGGGAAACAATGTGGGACACAGTTAAAGCATATTTGTAACGTACCTTCAAGTCAGATAGTGACTTCTGTGTGTACCAATATTGTTTTTTCTCATTGTAATAAAGGAAAAGAAACCGTGCCTCTGCATGTCATCACATCCCTGTACCATGTACTTTCTCCACTGACAGATACCATGACTCCCACAAATTACCATGTGTTCACACAGCTGTTACCATGACTCCCACAAATTACCATGTGTTCACACAGCTGTTACCATGACTCCCAGACATTACCATGTGTTCACACAGCTGTTACCATGACTCCCACACATTACCATGTGTTCACACAGCTGTTATAATACCATGACTCCCACAAATTACCATGTGTTCACACAGCTGTTACCATGACTCCCACACATTACCATGTGTTCACACAGCTGTTACCATGACTCCCACACATTACCATGTGTTCACACAGCTGTTACCATGACTCCCACACATTACCATGTGTTCACACAGCTGTTATAATACCATGACTCCCACAAATTACCATGTGTTCACACAGCTGTTACCATGACTCCCACACATTACCATGTGTTCACACAGCTGTTATAATACCATGACTCCCACACATTACCATGTGTTCACACAGCTGTTATAATACCATGACTCCCACACATTACCATGTGTTCACACAGCTGTTATAATACCATGACTCCCACAAATTACCATGTGTTCACACAGCTGTTATAGATGCTTTACAAGATTAGGTACCAAGTGTCCTTAATTCCACTGAATAAGATTATGTTACATTACAACGCTGAAGCAGTGGACAAACTTTTCCCCTTCCTTGCTCTTACAAGTTTGCTTTTTTCTTATTTTTTTTCTTATTTTTTTTCAAGGTCAAGGAAACAAGTGAGGTAAGGAAGGAAACGTGGCAAGAAATAGTAGGAAAGTGATTTGACCATGCTGTCAGATAAGGCACTGGCTGAATCTCAATAAGGCTTGAATCCTGCTCTATAGGACGAATCAGCGTGACATCACAAACACCCGGAAATGCGGAACCCCGCAGCAGTTAACTAGTATGAGTTGTGCCACACACACGTTAATATCTCAAAAACTATACATCACATCACTTATATTTTGACATTCTGAGTGACAGCACAAGTAGCTCAAGAGTATGATATGTATGTCGTGTTAAAGTTGTGTGAACTGTCGCCATTTTAAAAATGAAGTGAGTTTAGTAAACAGCACAGTCGGCTAGAGTGAGACACTCAAGGCTGGCTCCATAGGGTCCCATTATAAAGTTGCCCCCAGTAAGCCGTTTGTTTACCAACGCTGATCCCTCATATTGTAAAAAAGGAAGACAAAGCAAAGTTGCAAAAAACAAGGAAAAGGTTGACATTGTTTGACAAGCAGAATACAGCCCTGATGGTCTCCTGATAAATTACTGATGATTTTGCAACCGTTTAGTTTCCGCTTTTGGACAGATGTCAGCTCCTGCTTGTCTGGCCTCAGGAGGAAGATCTCAGCTCCTGTTTGTCTGGCCTCAGGAGGAAGATCTCAGCTCCTGTTTGTCTGGCCTCAGGAGGAAGATCTCAGCTCCTGTTTGTCTGGCCTCAGGAGGAAGATCTCAGCTCCTGTTTGTCTGGCCTCAGGACTTGTCTGACGTCAGCGCGCAGTCGAAAGAGGCTGACAGCACCTTGCAGATGGACTGAGCATGCTCCTGTTCAGACGGAGGAGAACATGATCAAATCAAGCTGTGTTATTAAAGTTGAGCACCTTCATAACCCCCCCCCCCCCCCATCTCATTCTCACTCACTGAGCTGCTGCACTGGTACAGCCAGATGCTGCACTCCTCTTGCTTGGTGTCTGTGGTCTTGAGGGCCAGCAGGTTCTTTCCTGCGCCGAGCCCGTCATCATAACACAGCATACGCACAATCAGGTAGAGAGGGTGGCGATGCAGCACATCCTACACGGGGGGTGGGAGCATGGGCAATCAAAACACTTGGTTTTTGACTTATTAGATCAAGCATCTCTTTCTTTTTTCCAATTGTGCTATGTTGTCAGAAGAGATTAGCCTCATCGTCAATGAGTGTGTTTAGATGCACACAATAATCAGATAACGGAATAACAACCTAACTGTCAATAATCTGATTTCTGCATTTACATGCACTTTAGTAAATAGCGGGAACTCACCTCAAAGTGCATGAATGGACATTGAGATTGGGCCATGCACCAAATAAAACTGATGATTCAGCAGAAATCTATGTGTTATTATTGGATTTCTCATAGGATATCAGTTTATGCTGTTTACACGAACACTTGAATGATCAGGTAACTCTAGAAATGCCATAATGAGCGGTTTATTAGTGTGCATGTAAACACACTCAGTGTTGTTCCTGTGGCAGATCTCTATTAATATTTTCAGATAAAGCCTAAGTATCTCAAATTCAGCTCACAATGTATTTGCTCACATAAAATGGGTCATGTGTTGGAAAAGGGAACGAGTGAAACGTCTGAGTCAGCAGCCTCGTGTGAAGCCACGTCAAAAGTCCAGATTTGATACTGAATTCATAACCGTGCCATTACGCTGATGATGACGCGGTACAGCATGGCCCAATCAATGTACACTCATCTGAAGTACAGTATCACTTTTTTATTGCTTTGGTAAGCAAAGCCGCTACTCACACACTGGTCCAGAGAGGCCACTTTGACTCCATACTTTGACACTGCCAGTATCATCTCCTCATCTCCAGGCACAAATGGCAGCTTTCCATCTTGCTGCAAAAGGGATTTACATGTATATGATCTTGTGAGTTCACATGGCATGGGATATTGACTGGTACTGTATGAGCAGAGATAACAGATAAAGTCCTTTCAAAGTTTTAATCGTTGACCAGCGTTGTCAAGGCTGATGAAGGCTTAACGCTGAAACGTCCATTGTGCTCCTCTGTCCCAGGTGATGATTAAAACTTTGAAAGGACTTTCTGGAGTGCTGGCCTGCTTCTTCCTCTCCATTCCTACTTGAACATCTGTTTCTTACCTGAGCTGCGTCAATATAGTTGATAAGCTCCAGAGGCTCCTGGAGGGTCTTGCTCATGTCAAACTGCAGCTTCTCGATGGCTCCCACATACTTCACCCTGAACTCGGCGCATGTGTCTGATGCACTGTTACCTACAGGAACAGCCAATCAAACAATCAGTGAGAGAAGAGGAGAGGAGGAGGGCACACAGACCCTGAAAAAGAAGGATAAAACATCACTCACGTCACAGGACTTGAATTTTGCATTAGGGCCAGTTCTATTGAAGTGAATGGAGTGGGCATGGAAAGTCCCACTATAATCCATCCTGCTGTATCTCTGCCGTTTCACCGTTGATTGAAAAAAATTCTTCCAGCCGGTTAAAGAAAACACATTATGTGATGATGACTGATGTTTTTCTTTTAATCTAAATGTGTGTGTGTTAGTTTTCCTTATGATTGGTCTCCAAACAGACCATGGCTCTGTCCAGCAGCTACATATAGCTCAACTCAAGCCCCTGTTTGGTCCAAGATAGAGGTTGATTAGCCAACTACATCACCATACATGACTGAACGGGGCAACATTAAACATTATGCACCTGCCCCACTAATGAGCACCTGTCGGATGAGCCATAGATCTATGCTGTGCTTCCCTCTTCTGCTGTATAACATCATGCAATGTGTTTGCTTTGATCTGGTGGAAGCATTTTTCAATCAAAGATGAAACGACACATACTGTATGATGGTTTATAGAGGGACTTTCCATGCCTGCTCCATTCACTTCAATAGAAGTATCCCTAAAAGTCTGGCCCCAATGCAAAATTCGAACACTATGACGTGAGTGATGTCTTATCCTTCTTATTAAGGGTCCTTGGGAGGGAAGAGGAGGAAGTGAAGAGCAGTCTGACCTGAGCTCTTGGTGGAGTCTGTGTCGAGGCTGGCGACAGTGCTGGACCTGGACAGACCGCCCAAACTGGAGTCCACAGACTGCAGACACAAACACAGTCACACCTCGGCTGGATATTGTGGGAAGGAATATCTGGCATTTATCTCTGGCTGAGTGTGTGTGTGTGTGTGTGTGTGTGTGTGTGTGTGTGTGTGTGTGTGTGTGTGTGTGTGTGTGTGTGTGTGTGTGTGTGTGTGTGTGTGTGTGTGTGTGTGTGTGTGTGTGTGTGTGTGTGTGTGTGTGTGTGTGCGTGTGAGAGAGAGCGAGTGTGTGTGTGGTTGTACCTTGCTCTTGGTGCTGATCTCACTGCTTTGAGAGCTGCTGCTGCTGTGGCGCTTCTTGACCTTGCGGAACATCCTTCACCATGACGACGGCCCTGCAGCCCTCCAGCCCCGCCCACCTGAGCGTGCGCACGCACGCACGCACGCACGCACGCACGCACGCACGCACGCACGCACGCACGCACGCACACACGCACGCACACACACACACACACACACACACACACACACACACACACACACACACACACACACACACACACATTTTTTTAATATTTGTTTTCATTGATTAAAAGAAGAAAGACATAAGAACCACTTCTGTGCCGCACTAACTAAGCTAAGCCATTGGAAGAAGAAGAAGAAGAAGAAGACTTCTCATAGGCAGGACTGCCAACATTATTTTTCTCCAGGCACCACTACACCACTGCCAACATTATTTTGAACTGAACGTTGAAACACTGCTTAGGAAGGATATTTAGAACTGAATCAACAGGTATGGACCCCATACTTTTACTTGCATTTGTCTGATAGTCTACTCATCACGAATAGATCTACACCCGTTGATGAATCCTAACGGAAACCCGTTGCTAGGATAAACAATATATCCCACATATAACATGTCCCCTACCGCATTCAGTTTCACACCAAGTTGAAAAACGGCTTTTCCACCAGGGATTGGCAAACACAAATGCGCTGAACATCCACCACACATGGCCACATACCTGTATGTGGAAGTGGAAGTTGATTGTCTCAATGTAGAGTGGTGTTCTCTTCAAAGTGAGCTGAGTAGCTTTTATCTACAGTTGACACTTCTTCAGCTTCCTTTGAGTTTCACAGCCTCCACCCAACACTACTTAAAGGGGACGCAGCAAAGTGGCACAGTGCTTAACACAAAAAGCACTGAATATTGGATGTTGAGCCGATAGACCCATGAATTCATTGTTGTAATGTAGAGTCTCTCTTGTGCAAAGTATTAAGTAACAGAGATCATGCTGAATGGATTTGATCTGTATGATGATATCTTATCATTTTATTCACGTGAATTAGATTTGGTCGCGGAACAAATACCAACCACTCGGTTTCTCGTCGGCGGTATTTTGGGCCACCACCGGAAGTCTTTCACCTCGAGAGACCGCCCTCTCTTCATTCATTAGCTATGATAACGTTATAGTGTAGCTTTCTTTCTTTCCCTTTCTTCAAATATAACAGCGTAACATGGCTGCAAAACGCAAAGTAGATGTGATTGTCCCCGCCGAGGAAAGTGACCAGCTCCTCATTCGACCATTGTGAGTTACTATTATGTAATTTATAATATGGCTAAATGACTGAATAATAACTTGGTGGTAATAATGAGTTGACTGAATGTGACAGCATGTGCCTATATCATGTAACGTTAACCACAATATCAATAATTCCCCACATACAGGGGTGCTGGTCAGGAGGTTGGCAGGTCATGCATCATCCTGGAATTCAAAGGCAGGAAAATAATGGTAAATCCTCACGCAGTTACACTTATGCTTAACTGTCACACACACTGTCCACAACATAATAGCCTATATGTCAAGTTGTCAGCCATTGTAGGTTTGCTATAGATATAGGAAACCTACAATGGCTAGTTGACAGGTGTATGCACGAATGATCATAACAAACAGTAGTATGTTAGGTAGCTGTGTTGCCACCCCAAACAGAAAAAAATAATCTATACCTGACTTCATACCTCTCTTTTCCCATGTGATGGGCAGCTGGACTGTGGCATCCATCCCGGCCTGGAGGGAATGGATGCTCTCCCTTATATAGACTTGATCGACCCAGCTGAGATCGACCTGCTGCTCATCAGCCAGTGAGTTTCAGCTAGTCACGCCCTCTGTAATAGCGCATTATGTATTATGCTACATTAGTCATCGATATATCACTACCAATGTCACCAAGACACATTCCTCTACATAAATTGTACTTGGAAAATAAAATAGATGAATGTGTAGTTGTGTAGTTTGATGCTGACATCTGTCTCTCTTCACCAGCTTCCACCTGGATCACTGTGGAGCATTGCCCTGGTTCCTCCAGAAGACCAGCTTCAAAGGCCGGACTTTCATGACCCACGCCACAAAGGCCATCTACCGCTGGCTGCTGTCTGACTACGTCAAAGTCAGGTTGGGCTGTCTTTACTTTGTTATCTCCCAATGATCGTGGAGGAACTATTGTCCTTTAAAGGACACTCTTGTGGGGCAGCTCTCCACCTGTGTCCTCCTGACAGTGAAATATCAGTTCACATAATTGTAAGTCCTTAATGTCCCTCCACTCATGCAATATAGTCCTGCATTACTTTTGTCAAGTCAAGTCAAGTTTATTTGTATAGCACATTTCATACACAGTGGCAATTCAAAGTGCTTCACATAAAATGGTTGACAGGAAAATAAAAGAAAAGAAGAGAGTAAAACGGACATTTAAAAGCATCACAACAAAACTTTAAAAAAAGAGTATAAAAAGTGCATTAAGCAACTTCATTAAGCACACAGGAAAATAAACGAAAAGAAGAAATAAAATGGACATTTAAAAGCATCACAACAAAACTTAAAAAAAAGAGTATAAAAAGTGCAATAGGCAACAGGCGTGGCAGTTGCAGAAAGAGCTAACTTACTCATTGGGTTTGCATAGTAGCTGTCAGCAGTTAAAAGCGACGGTAAACATAAAAGTCTTTAGTCTATTTTTAAAAGTAAGTAAGCTTGGGGCAGATCTGAGGTCTTCAGGCAATTTGTTCCAGCTAGCAGAAGCATAGTGGGTAAATGCAGCCTTCCCGTGATTTGATTTGATCCTAGGGACAGTTAATAAGCTGGACCTTGTTGACCTAAGAGTTCTAGACGGTTCGTAGCGTGGGAGCAATTCAGCTATGTATTTTGGGCCTAGGCCATTAAGTGATTTATAGACTAATAACAGTATTTTAAAATCTATTCTCTGACACACTGGCAACCAGTGTAAGGACTTAAGAACTGGAGTGATATGATCAGCTTTCTTAGTCTTCGTTAGAACTCTAGCAGCAGCATTCTGAATGAATTTGTATTTGATTTATTGTAGCAACATCTCAGCAGATGACATGCTGTACACTGAGACTGACCTGGAGGAGAGCATGGATAAGATTGAGGCCATCAACTTCCACGAGGTGAAGGAAGTGGCCGGAATCAAGTTCTGGTGCTACCATGCTGGACACGTCCTGGGAGCCGCCATGTTCATGATCGAAATAGCTGGAGTCAAGGTACTGGCTCTCTTCCATAAAGGACATCCTGGTTTGTTGTATCTACAACAAGATGTTCTGTTTTAGAGAACACTGTATGTTGATGGAGTGTCCACTAAACAAAGCCTTTATCGGCTGTTTTGTCTTGCTTTATTTTGTCCCTCCCAAGCTGCTGTACACTGGAGACTTCTCCCGACAAGAAGACAGGCATCTGATGGCAGCCGAGATCCCCAGCGTCAAGCCCGACATCCTAATTATAGTACGCCGAAAGTGTTTATAAATGTAATCAATCATGTGGTTAATCAATGTGCAGATGATCGCAACGTGCTAAATGCTGTTATTCCTTTGTCAGGAGTCCACCTATGGCACCCACATCCATGAGAAGAGGGAGGAGCGTGAGGCTCGGTTCTGTAACACCGTCCACGACATTGTGAACAGAGAAGGCCGCTGTTTGATCCCTGTGTTCGCCTTGGGCCGAGCCCAGGAGCTGCTGCTCATCCTGGGTGAGATGTCCTGTCCCGACTCTCTGTTCTAGCAGTTATGACTGTAAAGGCCCATGATACAACAATGCTATTTTCTACACTATCCTTGATATTCAGCGCTATCATTCATCTGAGAGTTATGAGAGAAAGATTGCTGATACAACACATTCAAAGTTGACTATCATCACTCCATTCCACTCTATATGAGACAGAAGTGTGTGTGTAAGGTTGTGTTTCGTGTTCCCATGCAGATGAGTATTGGCAGAACCACCCGGAGCTCCATGACATCCCCATCTACTACGCCTCGTCCCTGGCCAAGAAGTGCATGGCTGTGTACCAGACCTACGTCAACGCCATGAACGACAAGATCCGCAAGGCTATCAACATCAACAACCCTTTCGTCTTCAAGCACATCAGCAACCTCAAGGTAGAGCTGCCATCCTGTGCGTGCTGCTCATCGTATAAATGCACAGGCTGTGTACTGCTCATCTGTTGAAGTACCATGACTCTGGTGTCTGTTCCTTTGCAGAGCATGGATCACTTTGACGACATCGGCCCCAGCGTGGTGATGGCATCTCCGGGTATGATGCAGAGTGGACTGTCCAGAGAGCTCTTTGAGAGCTGGTGCACCGACAAAAGGAATGGAGTCATCATCGCCGGATACTGTGTAGAGGGGACACTGGCCAAGGTGCCGTTAACTTATGTATTAAAGATCAACATGTCGAAGCATTGACAGCTTATTCAAGGATCAGTAAGAGGCATTGTGTTATTTTTATTCAGCTGATAATCCTTTCTTCCTTATTTCTGCAAAGAGGTGCAAACATTTTGATTCATTTTGTTGACCTTCTAAACCTGATTCACGTGCCTCTATTACAGCACTGAATGTGTACAAAGTGTGTAACCATATGAAAGCGCCTCAGTGTGGTATGCTGTTCGTTCTGCAGCACATCATGTCGGAGCCGGAGGAGATCACCACCATGTCTGGTCAGAAGCTGCAGCTGAAGATGTCGGTGGACTACATCTCCTTCTCTGCCCACACAGACTACCAGCAGACCAGCGAGTTCATCAGAGCACTTAAACCTCCGCATGTGGTAGGAGAACCAGAGCACCACCTGTCAAATTCAATTTAAATTAAATTCTATTTATTGGCATGGATGTAAACAAAGACAATATTGCCATTTGCCAAAGCATCAATAACAGTAATAATGGCCTGTCTCTCTCTCTCGCTGTCTCTGCCTCCTTGATTCTCCTTGCGTGTCATCCTCAGATCCTGGTCCACGGGGAGCAGAATGAGATGGCCCGTCTGAAGGCAGCGTTGATCAGGGAGTATGAGGACAACGACCAGGTTCACATTGAGGTCCACAACCCCCGCAACACCGAAGCCGTCACCCTCAACTTCAGAGGGGAGAAGCTGGCCAAGGTAAATTCTCTGTTTCAGTTAAGTTTTCCTCCCTCCCTGGACTGGAGACATTTGTATGGGCTTTATGGTCTGAACTCTGAATTCAGATTGTGCTCCGTCAGAGTTATTGATTTCTGCTCCTCTTCTCAGGTGATGGGCTATCTGGCTGATAAGAAGTGTGTCCAGGGTCAGAGGGTGTCTGGCATCCTGGTGAAGAAGAACTTCAACTACCACATCCTCACTCCCTCGGACCTGTCGAGTGAGTAACCACCGCTTCCTCTTCTTCTATTCCAAAAAGAGTCAATTCCTCGACTACAACAAGTTTGAGATTTGAGATCGGAATCTTTCTCTTGGTGTCAGTCAGTTGCACTTTTTGTAATGCTTAAAGACATTGCTAACCTGATGTGTCTGGTTTGCAGCCTATACAGAGCTGGCTATGAGCACGGTGAAACAGACCCAGGCGATTCCTTTCACTGGACCTTACTCTCTACTTGTCTGCCATCTGAGGAACCTCACTGGTACTGCTGTGTTTGTGCATGTGTACTGTACTGTACTAAACTTTACGTGTGTGTGTGTGTGTGTGTGTGTGTGTGTGTGTGTGTGTGTGTGTGTGTGTGTGTGTGTGTGTGTGTGTGTGTGTGTGTGTGTGTGTGTGCCTGCGTGCGCGCCCACGTGCGTCTGTGTGTGTGTGTCAGGGTCGGAAGTTAGTGGGGGATTGGGGCAAAATGCCAGCTAAAAATATAAAATTGCCCTCGGAATTCGGATGGCAGGGGCTTTAAATGCCCCCCATAAAATAAAGAGTAAACTTTTTATTCTAATGTTACTACAATTTACAGTGTCGGATTTGGTGCTATTTGGACATGCGATGTTCAATATGAATCAACTTTGACTAAACAAGCGAGTAAACGGAGGAGCAGCAAACTGCTTGGCTCTGTCTCTGCCTGCCTGGGTGCAGCGGGGCTGTTTGCTGCATGCACCGTCACATCACAGCAGGGCGGGGCTTCAGGGCTCTGACATCACAGCGGGGCGGGGCTTCAGGGTTCTGACTGACCGGACGGGATGGAGACGTGAGCTCCGCTCAGTTGAACTGCACGAGAATGACTTAAGGGGCACACACCAGGAGTAGTGTCCTCTAGTAAGAGAGTGGCGTCAGCGGAGGACCAAAATGCAAGAATCATTAGCCAATGAACAGCCAGGAATGGGTCTCACGCTACTTTTGCATGCTAAAATAAAGCCGATAATGTACTATTTGATTCATTTCAAGGGATGAAAAACCCTTTCAAAGTACAACACTGTCTATTTTGATGCAACTCGACAGTGCTGCTTTTTTTACTGAAGAGTTCCACTTTCTACTTCCTGGAAAAAAACTGGTCCATTGGAGTGAATGGAGATGTCGGAACTCTTCTATTATACGGCTCTGACCAGGAGCACACACACTAGCCAATAGGAGCGGAGACACTAGAGCTGAACAGTCACGTGACATTTCCTGCCCCGGAAGTGAGTTTCCCATTCATTTTCTCCATAGACATTTTGAAAAATCCTTATATAACAAGTTTTTTAAGGCTGGAACCAAGCTAACCTGTGACCTACTGAATCGTGAGTGACCATAAAACTTTTCATTTGGAGCAAAAACAAAAAATTTGATTCCGCCCCCCAGGTGGTGTGCGGTTGAGAGTGAGAGAGTGAGAGTATGCATCATCCAGCAGTGGAGCGGTGTTTATATCAGAACATAAAGCCTTTACTTCAATCATGCCATATGGCAAGAGACAATCAATCAACTGATGATATTGACATGACAGAAGAGGACGTAAATGTTAATATAGGCCTAATGTGATGGTAATACATGTTATTTTGATTGATATGCTAGTCATCGTCTCCAGAGTCTCCACCCTTGATCCAAAATGCCCCTGAAACATATTGGGGCAAAAAAAGCCCTTGTTAAAAAAAAAAAAACGAATTTCCTATACGTGTGTGTGTGCGTGATTGAACTCGTAATATTTGTTGCACCAAACCCCTTTCCATTCATGTGGATTCCAGCAGTCCAAATTGTAGTTGACCCCATGCTGACTGTTGTCTCAGGTGATGTGGAAGAGCTGGAAGGAACCGAGAAGAACACTTTGAAGATCTTTAAAAACATCACTCTGATCCACGAGGTCGGCATGGTGCTGCTGGAGGTGAGAGGTTAGACCAGTTCAACCAGCTGGGGTCCTGCTCGATCTACTGCAGTTTAGCAGAACTCTGTTCTACTCAGACTAGTCCGGTCCAAACCATTGGACTTGGAGATAGCAAACCAAAGCATTTACACAGCAGTTTCATTGTGTGTTTTGCTCTATTTAGACCTACAGTAGTCTCAATGCTAGACCCATAAGAGTTCTTATGCTGATATACTATGTTACTGCATGCTGCAAATCTCTCTCTCTCTGGGTCTGGGACACTGCTTGCTCCAAACTGGTGTCAGAATCCTGGCCAGTGATTGGTTCTGCCGAAATCCTGGGGGCACTAATCAGTAACGACTTTAGCTATCAGATGCGCCCACCCACCTGACTGTTGACTTTTGAAAATGAACCACTCTGTCTACGACCTCTCGGTCACTCAATTTTGAGGCATAGACCCGCCCTCAAAACAGCAGCTGGGGCTATGGAGTGGTACAGACTCAATGATGTAGTATGTGGAGCACAGCGATTCAACATACAGTAATATTTGAGGCTGGGGAGAGGCCAGACCTACAGTGTCTCATTTTACCCAGCTACAATCTTCTGTTAATTATTTGGAAAAAGAATAGCACACATAGGCAGAATCTAACGTACCGGTACATGTTAACGGTTGGATTTTAAACCATTCAGAACTGTCAGCTTGTCAGACTGTGAGCCACTGAGTCTCACAAGGTCAACTCATTTCTGTCAGCACTTTTCAGTCTTCACTTGGGAAGTTCTTCAAAATCTAAGCTTTCACTGAGGCTCCAACCCCAAACCTCCAAATTGTCCTGTGGCCATACAGTAGGTGTCATTCAACACAAAGTGTGTAATCAGATGTCAAATATGGTCTGAGAAATCTACAGAGAAGTCTGGAAATTTGAGTCTGGAAAAGTAGGGAATTTTCAAATGGAAAATGTGTAGGAACCCACTATGAATTCAGTTTGTGTTCACAATAATCCGTGTTACGCAAGCATTGGTTTTGTCATTGTTTCTGCTTTGGTCATGTGCGGTTCAAGAAAACATAGTCCAGACCCCTCAGTCCCCTCCAGTTGAGTGGTACAGCTGCTCCGTATCGAGCCTCTTTACGTCTGACCTGCAATCAAACTGTATAATGGCTGCAACTAACTCGACCCCCTTTCTCTTCCAGTGGATAGCTAACCCTCTGAATGACATGTATGCTGATGCTGTCACCACAGTGGTGCTAGAGGTCCAGTCAAACCCAAAGGCTCAGAAAGGTTGGTTTGGCCACCGTCTCCAACCACATAAATAATATAGATGCTATCGCGACTAATCATCTTCTGTTTAGTTGTGAATGTTTTATTAAGTGCAGGAAGCATGCAATTAATTACTTCTGAGAGCTTTGTCTGAACCCATTTTCTGTCTGGGAAATGGAAGTGCAAGAAAATGTTCTAGCACTTCCATGATAATTTCAACGCCACTGGTTACTGAATGGGAGGATAGGCAGCCATCTTTGTTGCGTGTTGTCCACCAATAATGTGATTCATGTTGAATCTGTTTCACCAACAGTCATGGAGAGTGTGCCAATGGGTGCCATTGTGGATGTGGAGGTCTTCCACGCCAGATTGGAGGTCATGTTGCAGTGAGTATCTAAATTTATATCTATAGTGATTTGCTCAACATGTAGAATACACTGATAAACAGTTTGAGCTCAAGAGGCAGTTCACAGAAATATAATGCCACAAGCAAAGAGATAACATGTAAATGTGCAAAAACTCAAAAAGCACATTCACACACACACACACACACACACACACACACACACACACACACACACACACACACACACACACACACACACACACACACACACACAGAAGGGGTGTGGCAATCCTTATAGTTATAATAATTTCCCTCTCTCTCCTCAGAGACATGTTTGGAGATCAATTTGTGGATTTCAGGGATGGTAAAAGCATCGCTGTGACAGTGGATGGGAAGACTGTCCAGATTTGCTTGGAAACAAGAGTAAGAAGCATTCAACATACTATCATCACACCCAAAAACTGACAGAAAATATGCAACGGGTTTGGTTTTGTTGCTTTTCTTTTGATGTGTCTCACTGGCTTCCTGTCCCCTCGGCAGGTGGTGTGCTATGAGGACGACAGCACAGAGGATGACTCTCTGAAGGAGATGGTGGAGCTGGCTGTGCAGAGACTCTATGATGCTCTCAACCCCATCATCTGAGACTGGACAAGCATGAAGCCACACACACACACACACACACACACACACACACACACACACACACACACACACACACACACATACACATACACACACACACACACACACACACACACACACACACACACACACACACACACACACACACACACACACACACACACGTTAGGACAGACTTCACCATTGGCCTAATGCAGGGGTTCCCAACCTTTGGCTTGTGACCCCACTTTGATGTCACAAAAATCTAGGGACCCCAGACATAATTTCGGTACATTGCAACATTTGTGAACTGGGTGTAATTACTGCTCATCGCCGATAGGTGTCGCCAAAGAAGACGAAACAGGAAATCTTTGAGATTATAACTTTAATCTGAGAATTCTGACTTTTTCCTAAAAATTCTGACATTGAAGTCAGAATTCTGACTAATTAATGTCAGAAGTCTTCTGACCCCCCCAGAATTCTGATTCTATTCTCAGAATCCCCCCCTTCCCCCAAGGCTCAGACATCATGGATATGAAAGTGAAGAGTATTTAGACGAGGGGTGCCCAAACTTTTTTTAGGGTGAGACGTGAGAGCTACTTACAAAATATAAAACTAGTTGCGAGCTACTTCTTTTCCCCTTGTCTCCCCCAAGTACCGGTACATATTTAGCACATTTTAACAATACTATATTATTTATTTAACATTATTTAATAATGTTATAATGTTAAATGCTGTAGATACTGAGTTAGCTATACATGAGTGGGATTTAGTTTATGCGTTAAACTAAAAACGAAATAAAAATAATACATTTTGGATTTCTTTGGCGAGCTACTTTTCGATGGCCCGAGATCTACCAGTAGATCATGATCTACCTATTGGGCACCCCTTATTTAGACATTCAGTGGTGAAAGTGAATGAGCGGATAGCATCTCTGAACTGTATTACAAATGCTATCCTTTTTGATGGACTAGTCGGCAGCCATATTTTGCTCACTGTTTCAAATTATGATGATCTGTATCAATTCAGATCAGCAGGATTGTATCCGTCCCACAATGTGAAAGAGCTAATTTCACTAACTACTGTATGTATAATTTAGTTGTGCACCAGCCCTGTACGGGAATGGTCTTTTGGCAGTGACCTGGGGGGTCATTGACAGCCTCAACAATCAATCCCAGGCATCTCAGACGTAATGTATATTTTTGAAGAGCCTGAAGATCAGATTGGTCCTTTACTTGTATTTGCCTTGACCTCATTAATTGAATACAGTGTTTCCCCTAGAAAAATGTTCAGGCCTGGAGGGATTTCGAAACGTACCCCGACCGCAAGGGTGTGGGCCCTCGCTGGCGACGCTAAACTTTTAGCTAACCTGTTCGCATCTATGTTGGCAATGTTATCCCAAGTATCATCATACTATTATGGGCGAGGATGGTGCCTGCCCATTGTGTTCTAGTGTATGTACACTGAGGCATATACTGTCAGGGTGTAAAGTCAGTCTCTCCCAGGGGCGATACACCTGGCATCACAACCAGGTGTTGAAATGTTTGGCAGCTGCAGTTGAGGAAAAGCGGCTAGAAGTAAATTCTCTAGTTGCTAGCAAAGAGACTAGACATATCAAATTTGTACGTGAGGGAGAAAAGATTAGGCCAATTAAGGTTAGGCACAAGTTAGGGCAGCTAAGTGTAGGTGGAGCCTGGGAAATGAGGGTTGACTTGAATGAACAGCTAGTCATCCCAGCATATATAGTTAGCACCCGGCTACGTCCGGACTTGTTACTGTGGTCTGAGGTAGAGAATTATAATAAAATTATTTTATCGAACTCACAGTCCCGTGGGAAGATCGAGTTGAGGAGGCTTATGAGCGCAAGAAAGCTAGGTATGCTGAAATGGCAGCAGAGGCAGAGCAGTGAGGTTGGAGGGCTCGAGTGCGGCCTGTAGAGGTGGGCTGCCGTGGTTTTGTGGCAAAGTCCGTTATTGCCTTACTAACTTGAGTTGGGCATTCGGGGACGGAGCCTGAAACTTGCGGTTAGCAACATGTCTCAGGCAGCAGAACGAGCAAGTGAATGGCTGTGGATAAGGAGGAAACATGCTAGCTGGGGAGCTCGCTAAGGTCAGATTGTTTGTTGTTGGTCATGATTAACGGTCCGCATCAACAGGGCTGAATCATTGACAGTGGTGGTGTAGTTAGGGATTGTTTGTTGTTGGTCATGATTGACGGTCCGCATCAACAGGGCTGAATCATTGACAGTGGTGGTGTAGTCAGGAATGTCATACCGAACCGACCTGGATAGCTAGGCTTAGATAGTGAGGTAATATGCAGTTGTGCGGTGGTAGCATGGAGGGGGGTGTTTCCAGGACGCTGGATTACACCGTTAAGCCTTCTTGAGGTGTCGTGGGCCTAACTTAACGAAACGTCAGTGAAGGAAGGTGCCCACTTGAAAACCCCAATGACATGCTTCATACTGCTGTTGGCTAGGGTAGGTAACTGGTGATTTGTGTCTTGTTTATTAGTTTGTTAGCCTGTTAGCTTGTTTTATTCTGGATTGGGCTTCTAAATGTGTTTTTCCTCGGATTTTGGCACAAGGGATAGTAACATCTTGTCCTGTGTATTAATTAATAATGGGATGCGATGCGAACAGTTGTATTATGGGATGTGCGTTTCCCAGGCAACGACACACGTTGACATGTTTTGGAACAGCGCTGCACGCTGGCACAATGCTCCTAAAAGCAAAATGCTTGTTGTTTTGAATGATTTGGCATCTTCTATTACTGTCCACTGTCAACACCAGTATTGTTGTATTGTAATAATATGCCATAAAGGTTTATTGAAATTTTGGGGAGAGCAGGGGGGGGGGGGGGGGGGATGTCTGGCCTGGCGGGGGCGCTATTGGCCTGGCGGGCCTGCCAGGCCTGTCGAATGGTAGGGGAAACATGAAGGAAGACACAAGGGAAAGAAAAAGGATACATTTATATGTGAAACCAGTTCTGTCTTTCTCTTTGTTTCGACAGCGGTACACTGGATCCATTGCTATGTTTACATTTACATTTTAGGATTTTATCTTGAGTCACCTAAAATGAATACAACAGTAAAATAAGCTTAAATGTAATTTAAGATTCACATTACTAGCAGCCAATAGTAAAGCATGCAAGAAACGGTCACAAGAGGAAACTGATAGGAAGGATTTTTCTTTAAATATATATACTTTATAGTAGGACTTGTTTTGTTTTATATGTAATTGATTTTTTTTAAACATTTAGATTCACTGTAGCTTGAGAACTAAATGCATGACTGAATTGCACTGATCTGACTCACTTGTTCTGTTTACTTTTACATTTGATGTTAACTGTGAATTTAATAAAACTTCTGTGATTGATGTATAACAAGTGAAAAATATAACTACTGTGCTTTGATGAAGGCATCTTGTTAAGTCATTTAGGAAATAATCAAAGCAATTATTACATTTTATTTTTGTTTGCTGTTATATTTGGATGTTTTTTTGTAGTAGATGTGTTTTTATCCGTTTTTCAGGCACTACACATTGTATAGGTGGGGTTTTATCTAGCAACTGAATTTATACTTAGTGTAGTTATAGATGTTTTCTCTCCTTTCCCCTCCCAATACCACATCACACAATTAGTTTGCTGGTTAACTTTATTTCACCCTGTAGCTCTCAAAGCTAATCCAACAGCCTCAACCTATACCTATCGTCCTTTGATATACAAACATGAAACTTGTGAGTAAAATAAAACGGCATAATTACATATTCATTTCCTCAGATGAACCCCACTCATCAAAACAATTCCAACCCGTAATTTGAAAATGTGTGCTAATAGAAAATTAAATACTCAAAGCAATTTTATTGTAATCATAAGTTGTGATGCTTCTGGTATGGGAATTTTCTATTTGCTTGTCCCTTTCACAGGTCGACCAGAGTGCAGGTTCAGCTACAGAAAGCAACCCTGAAGCTGGTACAGATTCAGTGTTTTATACAAACTCCATGTAAATTATCTGATGGATGGTAATAGAAAAACAGACATGCCAATCTCTGTGTTGATTATATAACACTGGTGCTTGCTAATAAAAGACCCAAGTAACATTTTATTTCACTGCTTCAAAGGCAGCACTCGTAATTTATTGTTTAAATATCAGGAGATACGATTTAGCCATTTATTTTTTACAATAAATGTCATCCGAGGCACATTCTTCAACTGAACTAATGATCAAAATCAACATGATTTCCATGACTGTTCCAGTATGTCAGTATGGCCTTACTGATGGCCTACAAGACAGGACTGAGAAAGTATACTTATTACACTTCCTAGCACACGTTCCACGTCACATTCTCTTAAATTGCCATTACTTTTTTCATAAATAGCAATACATGAAACCATGATCAAATGTTTGACGTTTTACCAATAAATAAAGCAACCTGCATGTAGGATGACTTTATAAAAGCCAAATGAGTTGAATTGGAAAAAATATTTTCCATACGGTCTTCCTTTTTCCATACCTGGAAAATACTAAAAACAAATTCCACGCTAGCGTAGGAACCCTGCATAACTGACAAATGGTGGTGGGGGGGGGGGACGAGATGGCAAAGTGTGCAATGACCTGAACATTTGGATTGAATTCACTGATTTCGATTGAGAACTGAATTTCTGGAGACAAATGGGGACAATTACTGCTGGCCGACAAGTAATTATTTGGCAATTGTATGTGGGGAAAGGTCAGGCACGCAGAAGAGACAATGGTCCTCCTGATCTACTGATGTGATTTGTGTAGGTATGTATGGCTGCCTAATAGTTTTGGATGATCTCAGCTCGCCATTACAATGATAAAAAAACTACAAGATAAAATGTTGATTAATTTAGGTCAGCAAATGCCATAACTGGCCATATCCATTTGATGGTCTTGCTCAAGGACACTTCAGCAGGGTGGATGCTAGTCAACATGGGCCTGCCATCCTGCAAGCATAAATAACACCATGTTGCACATATCAGATCCAGTTCTATCTCCGTGACTGGACTTCAGCCCCGCTTTAAGCTGAGCATTATAGCAAGGGCCATCGCCAGCAGCACTGCTACAGCCATTTCTGTCATCCTGTCCAGCTTCCACTCACTGGCCGTCTCATTCTTCTTCCTCAGCATCTCCTCTTTGCGGACTCGTATGTCTTTGTCTCTCTGAAACTGCTCGCTGTAGTGAGCCTTGATAAACTTGTCAAAGTCAACGACGCCCTTGCCGTCGACCCCCATGACAGACTGACCGGTCCTGGTTTGTTGTTTCGAGGAGCTGCTGCTGTCCTTTGCTGAGGGCAGGGATGGGTAGTAACACATTACAAGTAAGGCACAAGAGAAAAAAAAATAGGTACTTTTCATGTTTTTTTTTACTGTACTCTTTATTCAAGTATATATTTTTTGCCAGTAATCTAATTTTACTTAACTACATTTGTCCAATCTGGGAGTGGGACAGATATAGGGAAATGGAAAAAAATAAATATAGGTAAGGAAGAGAGGGGTAGAGAGGAAGATAATCCAAGAGATGGAGAGTGGGAAAAGATAGTTCATATCTCAATTTTATAATCTATGGCTCTACAATCTAGCTACATAATTAAAAACACACCCTAAAAATGATTACAATTAACTTGTAAGTTGCTTTGAGTAATTTATTAACCAGGTACTTTTCTTTCTTTCTTTTTTAAACTTTTACTTGAGTAGGTTTCTCAAATGGTAATTTTCCTTTTTCCTTTTATACTTTTACTTGAGTAGGCAGGATTGTCAGACGGCTACTGTACCCACCACTGGCGGAGGGTCTGGTGGCCCCAATCAGGTCCGTGTGGCTCAAGATGCCCCGGTCGTACTTTTTCCTCAGCCCCTTGTTGCCCAGCACGTTGTAGGCCTCGCTGATCTCAGAGAAGCGGACAGTGGCGTGCTCGCTCCCGCTGTTCTTGTCCGGGTGGTAGATGAAGGACTGCTTGTAGTACGCCGTTTTTATCTGGGCTTGAGTGGCATTAGGAGGCACCTGAAGGATATCATAGTAGCCTGTTCTGGTTTTATACAGAGGCTCAGACCGCTCTCCATTACCGCCGCTATAATAAGTCCTGGTGAACACCCGATCCAGCACCAAATGACGAACGACGAGGCTCTGTTGTGGACGGGCAAACCTGGATGTGCAGAAAGTCCTTTGCAACTCAAGTTTGTCCCAATGGGTGTTGTGTGTCGCCGTATTCCGACGGTACCGTGTGTCAAAGGACGTTCTATCCAAAGTGTTATTCCTTGCAAGTTTATAAAGTGACGTATCTTTGCGGAGTCCAATGCTGTGGTAAAGTTCAGCAACACTTTCCTTTTCCCTGAGGTCGTCGAACGTTACAGTTGTGTAATAAGAAACTCCAATGGTCGCGTCCTGCAGAGAAGACGCTCTGTCCGCAGCAGTTCTGCCTCTATTAACTTGGAACTTTTGCATGTCACCCATCAAAAATCCACTCGATAAAGCAGAATTCTGTATTGCACGTTTACCTAGTTTGCTCCGACTTTCTAGAAGGAATTGGTTGCATGTTTTGTATGCAATATCGTAGGCTCCCCTAAGTGACAGCCTGACCTCCGCCATGTTTACCGGGAGCGAAGAAGAAAAACGGACTTCCGTGGACTATCTGGCATCCTGTCAACTCCAGCGCCCCTGGTGGGCAGTTTATAATGTTATGTTTTATAGTAGGTAGCCTAGTAGGCGGTTTCACATCGGACCAAATTGTATGCAACACCTGAAATACGGAACTGCAGGTTCATCATGTCCAATTTAAAAACAATAAGTTGGCCTCAAGTTGTTTTATTTGGCGACTCCATCACTCAGGTTAGTTCGTACATGAAACAGCTTTTACAGACAACAACGTCAAGCATTTTGTTTCCTAGGCAGTTAGCTATTTGTGGTCTGACTGTGATACGTGCTGTTGATTCTTTCAGTTTTCATTCCAAGCCAATGGATGGGGCTCAGAGTTAGCTAACAAACTCGCTAGGTGAGTGTTTACTCAGCTCATCAACTGAGATGTTGCCCCCACACAAATGATGCAAAGAAAGCAATAACCTAACTAGTAATTGTAGTGCACAGTATGCCTTTTTGTGATTTTGTGTCCTTGTAATTCATGTAAGCAGCAGTTTCATGCGTATTCAACAATCTGGAACACTTGGGCATGTATTCTCTAAAGGCAGTTTTCCCAAACCTTTTTTCTGGGGACCCACTTTAAAAAAATTACAAACCATCGTGACCCAATTCACAATCGGTTTTATGTATAAATCGTGAGTAGAGACAATTTGTGCATAAATTAACGTTCCATCCTGACTATTTTTACTGCCATTTCCACATCACCTTATATTATCTTGAATAGGCCAGTCATTTTCAACGAGATATACATTTGATACATCACAACAGTTGTATGCACATTATTGAAAACACATACACGTTAAATAAATATTTATAAATGAGACCATGCATTTAGGCTGAGTTAACAACAGGCTATCTCATTGTTTTTATTTCCTCTACAACAACAATACACATTTTAACTTTAAATGGGACAAAGTAGGCCTGAGTAAATTTAGGCGGAGTTACAGGCTCTAATTTCCCCCTCTCAGTAAATAATATACACATTTTAAATAAAATACCATGGAAGATATTCTAATTTATTTGGCGACCCAAATAAAATCTGCCACCCACCTGTCTTTGTCTTTGGGAAACACTGACTGCCATAAGCAATATAATGTTAGGCCATCAATGAAAACCCTGACCCATATTTTGCCCATCATCAGAAAGTGTGATGTTGTGAACAGAGGACTGTCAGGCTACAACTCCAGATGGGCCAGGATACTTCTGCCTCGCCTCATCAACAGCCAAACCTCTGCAGACCACAACATAGCAGCTGTCACTGTCTTCTTCGGGGCCAACGACTCTTCTCTCGAAGGTATACATTCATGTTGTGAACCTGAAACCCTGTTTTGATAAACACCGATCCTTGATCAACTCACCTGAATGCCTGATATTTGGCTACATACTGTATGTTGATTAGTCTGGGCACCTTCCACCCCGCTTTTTGTCATGGGGCGTAAACCACGGAACCAGAATGAACAGTGCGCCAAAAAACGTCTTTGTTGCCGTTAGCTTGACGTCTCTTGCCTCGATTAATTGTCTGATGCAAAGCTTCTGTATTGGCTTAAAAGATGTGAGATTGTGAATCCGCAATGTTTCTAAAAGAACTTCTTCAAAAACTTCGTTCAGTACGTCCATCTTTTGTTTTGTTGTTTGCCGTTCTGATACTTGTGTCAAATTGTCAAGTTAACGTAAAAGTTGATGAGCTAGAAACGCTGCCCATCCGGTCTAGGGCGAGCTCAAGGCCGGGAACCAGGTAGGTAGGGTGACAAAATCAATTGTGAGCGGAAGCCAGGCTCTTTCTCGCCGAGAAGAGCCTGGTGACGCGAGGTTAATGTTGATCATGTAGCTTATTTCATAACCACTGATCGCCATGCTATTTCTGCTGAAGTGTTTAGTCTTCATTGTACAGGCCCAACAAAGCACTTTCCAGGCTGATAGATGACAATGAACGTTTCATACTTTTCTGATGTTGTACGAACCTTTCTAATGATATTTGAGCACTTGGTTACATAATTTGAGAACAGCAACACTCGATTCATCGCTAATGCTGTGGTACCACACATAAGTATAACTCATCATTTGTGATTCACACACATCCTGTTCTCGTTCTCCAGACAAGAACCCCCAGCAGCACGTCCCTCTACAGGAGTATTTAGAGAACCTGAAGGAGATTGCCAGACTCCTGGCCTCAGCTGGTGTGTCCGCAGACAAACTAATCTTCATCACCCCCCCCCCTCTTCATGAGCCAGCCTGGGAGAAAGAGTGCACACTGAAAGGTAACCCACATGCACATATCTCTGTATTCTTACATTGACCATTCTGATGGTTGAAAAACCTTTGCATGTGTGGATGACGCTTCTGGCCTGGAGAGATTATGAGTGCGGCCTCTGTGTTCTTCTTGCAGGATGTCCTCTGAATCGTCTGAACTCAGTAGTGGGACAGTACGCCCAGGCGTGTGTCCAGGCAGCAGACCAGTGTGGCGCCAATGTCCTGGACCTCTGGACGCTCATGCAGAAAGACGGACAGGTGGGCAATGCTGCCGTTTCATTGATGCCTGCCACTGTCACCGCTGTGATCCCCACACAGCAAAACAGTACAATCCAGTAGTTAAACCAGTTGTTTAAATAAACCTGGGCACAAAGAGAGAAACAAAATATGGTAAATGTGAAAATGTAAGCTTGTTTTGTTGATACACATTTTGGATTTTCAATGAATGTTACATAATTGTGTTATTTTAATACAGTATTTCAACATTCAGAATATTTACCCATTCAAACAACCTTGATTCTAGACTTCTTTGGATTAATAACAGATGTGAAGACCTTAATATTTATATATTACCAATGTAGGATTTTGCTCCACTGATAAAGCATTCTCCCCCAGTTCCCTAACCAAAGATGCATAGATATCTTTCAATATTCCCCATTGCCTTTCTCTTTACATTTAAGCACATTCCCAAGTCCTGAGCCTTCCTGTTTTGACCTCTGCCCCACAGGACTACACAGTCTACCTGTCCGATGGCCTGCACCTGTCAGAGAAGGGCAACCAGTTTTTGGCCCAACACCTGTGGACGCTGCTAGAGAGCCGCGTGGCTGACCTGCCCTTCATCCTGCCCTACTGGGGAGACGTGGATGCTCACAGCCCAGAGAGCAGCCTGCTGTGTGACCAGTGAACAAGACATTGCTGGCTTCTTTTGGACAGTTCTGATGCGTTTCTGCAACCAGTGATTTCTTGGCAAGCTGAGAACAGAATTGACTAAAATCAAGTTATGAAACAGTGGAGCAAAAGGAGTCTGTGTGAACTGAAATGAAACACACACAAAAAACCCTGCTGAGATAGTGATGATCGAAATTTGTATTGACCAGTATGTGAAATGTCAGACACATTGCAATTACTTTTTTAAATGCACAATAAAGTATTTTGTTTATTATTGTAGGATGTATGTACTCTGTAGTTGATGCAAGCAATAACAAATGTACAGTAACTCAAGGGTGGACATTCATCAGCATAGAAACGTTAATATACACAGCAGCTATCCTAAACATGAAACAGGGCATCTGCTATGCAGCAGAGCCAATGCTATAAAGGGAATAGACATATTTCTTGACCTATATAAGAGACACATTTGTACAATATGTGTGACAAGCGACAGTGGTAACACGGCATTAAATACGCGAAGGAGGTGCAACATGGTTCAAATTGGCACATGGACAGAAAAAGTTGCAATTATCTAAAATCAAGTCAGGATAACGAGATCCAAGTTCATCTATTGAGAATTCTGCTTCCAGGATGAAAATAAGGCGTAGAACATTTAGGCACATAATCAGAAAAGGCACTATGCTGTTTTCATGTGCGGTAGAAAAGAGCTGAAATAAGACATTACCAAGCTATGACAACAAATGGGACAATACAATTTTCTCTTAGGGTCCCATACTTTTTCAAAATGGTTTCATCAAACGGTCAAACAAAACACAAATTAATATTGAAGAGACATGCTTGTTCCAGTATTACAACTTTGCAATTAAAAGTAAAATGGGACAAATTATTATATTAACAAGAACAAAGGCATCGATGACATACAGCACAGTATGTACATTTAAAACACAGACATATATAGCTCATCCTCCAGTGATACCAACAAGACTAAGTGCAGTTATGACACAGATACAGGATATAATCATCTTACTCGAGTTGTGCTTCAGTGTCTGTCTGCACCTCAACAGTTTACCCATATCACACTGAAATGTCTCACTCTCATGCAACAGAAAATACTGTAAATGCAGCTAGGAGATCATGTCAAATCTGCCACCTATTAAATGTATTTATTTTATGGGGGGTAGGGTTAGTTGATGCCTTCTTCAACATTGATCTACAATTGCTGATGGAGCCACTAGAGTAAACTACCGTAGTGGGTTTTTAACTTGATTGGTTGCTGAAAAGCATCTACACATTACAGTCACATTTATCCATTGGGTCACAACAACAAAGATAATAACTCAGAGATGCAATGGGGGAACCAGCCTATAGCAAATCAGTCACTTAGATTAACTTCCACAGACCAATCTCTCTAGGTTTCATCTAATCAAGGACCATTGCTATTGCTTTTACACATTTAACTGAATAACAAACACATTAATTAACTCAGTAGCTATTTTGAACTGCAGTCATTGGCATTCAAGACTAGTCATGTACAGCTGTACTGGTGGTTTAATCCATATTTACAGCTGGCCAAATAATATCACATCTAGTGTTGCCTGAAATGTGGTCCACAGTTCTGTGAAACACCAAAACTTGAGTCAAGCTATATATGCAACATGTATTCAATTTCCTTTCAACAAGTGCCGCCTGTTTATCGATGAGGAAAATGTATATGATGATTGATCTATCTACATATTCCCTATAACACATCAGGTTGTGTGTGTGTTGGTGTTTGCAACAAAAACCATTGATTGTTTTCCCTCAGCACTCAGTCTCTTTAGTGTCAATGCAGGCCTGTCTCTTGAGGCGGCGCCGGTCCCTGGCCGCCGGGTTCTGTTCGGTCAGATCCTCGTAGGAGGATTTCGTAGCCGACGAGGAGGCTCCTGCGGTTGTGAAATCGTCCTCCGACAGGCCCTCCTCTCCCAGGTGAGAGCCGCTGCTGGTGTCCTCCTGGATGGTGTCCATGATCCGTGGGCACCCTGCGCTGGCAGGGGTGGCCCCGCAGCTCGGGCCTGGGGCCGGGGTACTGCTGCTGCCCGCGGAAGCCGGCCCCGCCTGTGGAGGCAGGAAGGAGGGCACGGTCCGGCCGGCGGAGAAGGAGGGAGGCAGAGGCTGCTTGACGATGTGCACGGATGCCGACTCGAGGCCGCTCAGCATCTCTTGACTCTGAAGAGTGAAGAGATCACGTGAGAGAAAGAAACAGCTCACTCTGCGTCTTCCACCGAGGCCGGGATCCCTTCCATTTTTTACTCCAATCTGCTCCAATCAGCAATTTCTACTTGCCTATGATCTTCATAGTTTAGGATCTTAACAGGTTTAGTATTGTATGTCTTCAGTCATTTCCATTATGTTTAATAAGAAATAACAAGTAGCTTATATTTAAAACAATATTTCCATTACAAGTGGATGGATTAAATACAATAAAAAAGGGAAGGTACCCTCAGTCTCCATCTGCTCCCAATCAAACCAAAAAGGACATAGACCACTGTGCAGACAGCAAAAGAAGAAGAAGAAGAAGAAAAGAAAACAGAACCACCTAAATAACATGATCCTCTTGTCGTAGTTGCTCCAAACAGCAGCAGATGGAAACTTAAAAAAATCTACACACTCTCCACCCGGCCCCACAAAAGACAGCAAGGTGCAACCTCTTCATCCTCCTCAGTCTGAATACTCTCAAAATGCACTCTTGCTTCCTTGAGGTAATCTCTGATCAGACATGACTCTGCACTGATGACAGGAGCATATGCTTACACCTATCCAGTCACATTACACAAGCACTAGCCTCGGGTTGAGCCTCTCTCACGTCATTAGTGAGGTGAAAGACACAGGAGACTGTAAAGTGCCCCAAATGGCTGGAAAGGTGAAATTTGATCAGTGATTACATCAAGAAATAAGGGACTGCAAGAGTATTCCACTTGTGGGCCACTGACCATGCAGCATCATGAACTCCATGGCAACGCATCGCAACACCAAGCCACGGTACATGCACTCACCTATGGCGGGAGCTCGACTACAAACTTCCACCATCTGCTGCAGTTCCAATGAGAATGGGAGGGGCCAAGGTAAAGTGTGATGGACAGGTCATTTGGAGCTCGAACTCAGCAGTGAGAGTGAGGCCTTCACTGATGGAAAGCCCAACCGCTAGCTCACGCTGCTTTAAGTTAGACCTCTTCCCAATTCTAAATACACTCCTGTCCTTGACCCCTGTATATTCAATTCAGTGAGTCCATTTAGCACCAGATTTGTCAGGATTGTGTTACTGATATTGCACAAAAATGTCAGTCACCTTTAACAATACTAATGTGTCACAATAGCACGTCACATATAAAAACCTATTATGAATGACAAAAAATATAGTCAACTTGACATAATGACAAAGTACGAGGCATTACTTTTGAGACCAAAAATACAAAACATTTGTTTTGAAAGCTAACAAAAAGCAGCTTTTTAAGGCTACTGATTTTTGTTTTGTTTACATTATCATCATGTTTTTCTTGTTTTTGTGTTTGTTTTTTTAGTTGAATTAACCTGTTGGAACATCTAGTTTAATGGCCACAGACAATATGCCACTATAATGTTCCAATAATATTTTGAATTTCTACCACCACCACCCCCCACCCGCCCAGTAGGAGTGCAGGGTTCCAGAAACTGATTTAAAAAAAAGGGAAATACTTCAACATGAACAATCCATTTCCATGCTCCCTCTCCCTTCCTAATCATATGATGTCAGTGTGTTAAGAACAAGTGTTGGGGTTCTATTAGTCTGGTTAGTCTGGCAGCAAGGCTAGTGCACAGGATCATATCTGGGCATATGAGCACAGCGTTTAACAGGTGAGAAACTTACACTCTGAGGGTAGTAGAAGCTCTTGGTGTTCTCCTCATACTGCTGGTCAAGGCGTTTGTCCTGCAGAGACAAACACAAAAGGACAGCAGTTTCAACGCTTGCCTTGACTGAGTAAAATAAATAACTTAATTATGAGGGCTGGTGTAGAGGTCGGTCTTCAATAATGATGATGACACAGAATCCAAAAGGAGAGCAGTCCATGGCATGCTTCAGACATTAGGAGCTAATGTAATATGATGTACAGTCTTACCACATGGCATGCTTCAGACATTAGGAGCTAATGTAATGTGATGTACAGTCTTACCACATGGCATGCTTCAGACATTAGGTGCTAATGTAATATGATGTACAGTCTTACCACATGGCATGCTCCAGACATTAGGTGCTAATGTAATATGATGTACAGTCTTACCACATGGCATGCTCCAGACATTAGGAGCTAATGTAATGTGATGTACAGTCTTACCACATGGCATGCTCCAGACATTAGGAGCTAATGTAATGTGATGTACAGTCTTACCACATGGCATGCTCCAGACATTAGGAGCTAATGTAATGTTATGTACAGTCTTACCACATGGCATGCTCCAGACATTAGGAGCTAATGTAATATGATGTACAGTCTTACCACATGGCATGCTCCAGACATTAGGAGCTAATGTAATGTGATGTACAGTCTTACCACATGGCATGCTCCAGACATTAGGTGCTAATGTAATATGATGTACAGTCTTACCACATGGCATGCTCCAGACATTAGGAGCTAATGTAATGTGATGTACAGTCTTACCACATGGCATGCTCCAGACATTAGGAGCTAATGTAATGTGATGTACAGTCTTACCACATGGCATGCTCCAGACATTAGGAGCTAATGTAATGTGATGTACAGTCTTACCACATGGCATGCTCCAGACATTAGGAGCTAATGTAATGTGATGTACAGTCTTACCACACAGTGAACCAGGATACTGAGGGGAATCCAGAAGACGAGGGAAAACACCACTACTGAGCCCACTATGTTATCAGCGAGGAACTTCCCTGATGGGGACACAGAGACAGAAAGAGGAATAATATAGGGAGCGACAGAGGCCATTTACACCTGGCACTAAAATGCCTTTTCTGTGATCAGATTGCAATCAGATAGTGCTTGACCACTTGAAAGTACAGGTGTAAAAGCCCCCAAGACACATTGAGGACGGATTGCGATCTGATCGGCCAAACCACCTCAGGAGGTGGTCAGGTACGCATTGTGACCACATTGAACACAAGTGTAAATGCAATGTGTCCTCTCAATCCAGATACGACAACAGTCACCGCTGTTCTTCTGCTGCGCTACACTATGGAGCTTGCCTGATCCGATCGCAGTCAGATTTCAATGTGGACACTGGAGACACATTAACACCAGAGGCCTATACCACGAAGCAAGATTAGTGGCTTAGCGAGGTGACTTCAGGTTCAACCCTAGGTTTGCCGTGCTACGACGCTAGTTAACTTCTTACCGAGATAGATCACCATATCAACTTGCTCTATGGCTAACCTGCTCTGGAGCAGGTTAAGTTCAGAGGATGAGATCAAAACCCATGAAATACCCACCTTCTTACCAATCAGCTCTGTGGAAATAGCGGGTCGGCATTCGTATAGGATCCCCATATGAAAAATAGATTGCATTTAAATGGGGGGGGGGAACTAAAACTAAAGAAAAAAACACATAAAACACACACAAAAACGCTCCTGTTGAATTAATCGAGGACTGAAGCCTTGCACTTGCTGCAGGCTAGTAGAGGCTACCTAATTAAATTAAGCCCTACTTACCACTTTGGATGGAATCATTTTTGTGCTCCCAAGCAGGCTAGATACGTTTGACCCTGCCAATCGATTGCAGCTGAACGGTGAATGGAGAAATATCACTAAACCGGCGTAAGAAGGTTACATAAACGTCTCCAAAGCGCACGGTGCCGTGTGTGCAACGGAGCTGAGGCTGACGTTGGGTTGGACATGGTCATACATGCCAGAATAGCTTACTAAGCAATTTAATATGGGATCGCCTGCACACAGATTACTCATATCTAGGCTACTCCTGCATTTTGCAGCTGCAACTGTGTTGCTTTTGGCCTGTATGATGTGATTGAACCTCATATTATTTCCAGCATAGTCCTTGTATGAAATATGGCGATATGCGACTCTGCTGCCAATATATGTGACCACAAAATAGGCTATTTTTATCAATGAAATCTATGCCCGCACCGTGTCGATTCAGTTCAGCAGCATTCTTTTATTTTATAATTTTTTTTTTATTGATAGCCTATTATAGGAATTATTCCATCAGTGCGACAAAACACATCAAGAGATCATTATTATCTCTAATGGTCTAAATACGCCTACGGATTTTGGAGATTTAGACTGAGATAGATTACACATTACTTCCACTCGCAAAAAAGACATGCCGGTTTTATTGAGTTTATTGAGAGGGTGAATTGAGCTGCTGTAGGATCATACGTGGAGGCAGAAACCACTCTTCAAAGAAATGACTGATGTGAATAAAAGCGGTAACTTTAGACAGTCATTCGGCAACAGACTAATAATATCCAACGGATATCCAAGCGGATTTTGATTCCGACATACAATAAAGCTTCACTTTGATTTGCGCTTTGAATGAATGAGGAAATAGGCGTGTCTGGCGCTGTAAAAGCTGGAGCTCTCCATATTGCATTGTGATTGACTAGTTGTTAAAAACCACGCCTCTTTCGTGGGCACGAGCTCCTGTGCATGAGCATTTTCATGTGAACGCGCTCTCAGCTGGATTAGAAAAACCTGGATCCACTTACCAAGTTGAAAACCAGAGTCGTGGTATGGGTTAGCTTGATTGCAATGATCTGGTTAAGCCAAACCAGATCAAGGGACAGATCCTGGATCTGCTTATCCTACATTCGTGGTATGGGCCTCTGGTGTAAATTAAATCAGGTTAATGTGGTCAAGCACTATCCGATTGCAATCTGATCACAGAAAACGCAAGTGCCAGGTGTACAGTAAATGGCCTTACAGATAAGAGTTAGGCAGCAAGCTTCGACTCAGCATAGCAATCTAAAGCAAACCCCTTTAAAGAGTAGGGAGGCACGGTATATTGCAATCATCATCGGTATCGGCCAATGTTAGTCAATTCTTAACATATCGGCATCAGTCCGATGTTGCAATGTTAATATCGGTTATCCTATCAGCCAAAAATGTTCACATTGAGAGGAAACATTCCAATAAATCTGTGATGCCAAATGTTTTGGAAACAAAGAAATGCATTTTCAAATTCACAGTGTTTAGATGTATTTTTCAGTAGGCTATATACAAAATCTGATTATCATAGAAATGTTTTCATACAGATCATATCGACATCGGTAAATATCGGTTATCGGCGATAACAGCAATGTTAATATCGCTTATCAGTATCGGCCAAAATTTTCATATTGGTGCATCCCTATTAAAGAGTAATTATGCATCCAGTTTGAGCTTCTCTCCATCAACTGCAATTTTACAAACACTTGCACTGAAGAACATGAAGAGTGTGAGAGCTAATTTTAACCACTGGAGGGCGAATTGAGCCAGGTTTAGTGAGAGAAATATGGCACTAGTGTATTTGGCTCAAATGTTGATAATATGAATTGAATATAATACATGTTGTATTTCATAACTAAATAGTATTAAATACCAAGTGTTTTGGCATAGAGTTATTCTTTAAAACAGCATACGTTTATTTTCCAAATGTCCATTTCAGACCAAAAAAAGGTGCCTGAATTTCATCACTCAGCATAAATATAGAAGATCCACTCAAAGCAGTTGGAATTCAGGCAACCAGTACTGTTACCTACAACCCTTAAAAGAAAAAGAAAAAATTCTCTCATTTGTAATTTTGTGCCATCCACCATTTTGTGAGAATGGGTGTCACTTCCGTCAAAGGCGGATATCTTATTTTTGAATGAAAATCCTCATATCTATATATTAGAATATTTTCGTTTAGGTTTAAAGGTATTATAACTGACTTACCAAATGTGTTAATGTCCAGCTTGTCAATGAAATCCCACAACCTCTCGATCACGTCCTGCACTTGCTTCATGCACTTTCCCTGTGATGACACGAGAGCAGCAACACTATTAATGGAGGCACAAAACAGCAAACTAAAACATTCTTTAAAGGTCCCAATTCGTGCAGCTGTAACCTCTTAAAAACGTGTGTCTCTGGTCCATAAAACATGATTCTGGATTAATTTGTCGAAAATATAGCAACCCCGTTCGTTCTGACGGAGTTGTCACTTATGTGGAATATTCTTGACACTAAAGACCCCTTATCTCTGTATGAAAATGTATCTCTAAGTCATAACAGGCACACATACTCAACTAGACATGCTACTGCAGGAGGTTTTACACTTCCAGTAGTTAGAACAAATGCGATGAAAATAACTGTCATGTTTAGAGGTATGCAGGAATGGAACACCCTTCCCACATATATTACACAAAAGAAAAGCAAAAACATTTTAAATTCTTGGTAAAACAGCACTTACTACTGTGATAATGCTATGTATGTGTGTATGTATGTGTATGTATATATGTGTATATATATATATATATATATATATGTGTATGTGTGTATGTATGTATGTGTATACATATGTATATAGAGCATATTGAAGCATGTACATAGCTAATATATAAGGTGATGGTAATAGTTATATGTATAATTATATATATAAGATATAGTAATGGTATATATATATATATATATATATATATATATATATATATATATATATATATATATATATGTATACATAATATGTGATGTAGTTTTATGTATATTCTACACATCTGTAATGGTATGTAGGTAATTCTGACTATGCAATATCATGAAAGGTACAGTATGTATGTATGTAATGTATGTATGTAATATCTGAAGTTGTACCGTTTGTACAGAATGTATTTTTATACAGAATGTAAATTTTGTATGTGATATCTTGAAACTATGCAAGTTGTTTGACCCCAGGAAGAATAGCTGCAGCTGTGCTGTAGCTAATGGGGATCTTAAATAAAGACAAAGACTTCCTCATCTCGTCGCTTCCCAAGAATGGTCTGTTTCTATAATATATTCAGAACTAACAGTTCCCATTGGCCGCTGAGGGAGAGCCCGCCCCAGGCTCCCAGTGGCCAATCAGATTAGCGTCCGTGGACCAGCACGCTAGGTTGTGTCCAGAACTAACGTTAGCAACGAGCTATCGCTAACTTAACGGTTGCTACGCTAAAGAGGACATCTCAAAATGCCTAGACTTACCGAATGCACCTCCGCAGTTGCTGGATCATGTACAGTTGGCATCGCTCCAGCTAGAAGTGTTAATTTTGTGGCTATAGACAAAATGGTGCAGGTAGCTTGTGTGAGAGAGACCGCGCGCAGTATGCTTAAGGACCCGAGTGACATCACATTAACCCGTCTGGGGGAACAGAGTGTAAGGGGCGTGGCTTGAAGGAGACTGCAGGGGGAAGCTGGATAGGGACAAATCCAACTCTGGCAGTTCTGAGGTTGTGACCACTCATTACAGGGAGGGATGACAGCAGTACGGTATATATGCATTTACAAGTAAAAACAGCTTTTGCACGGAATGGGACCTTTAAGAGTGTTCAATGGAGTTACTGTGTTGGACTATGCAAGGAAAAAGGTTCAACATGGTGAAAAATGTGACAACAGCTAGAATATGTGAAACAGGTGGGGTCACTCACAGCTCCGTCACAGAAGCCCACAGTACAGGGTTTGCCCTTGCGCAGGAAGAGGAAATTGTCGGCTTGGATGAAGGGAGAACAGCCGCCATTTTTGCCCCTGCAGCACACTTTACAGGAGTCTTCCGTCTCTGGAAAAAGAAGAGGAGATTACTTGAAATGGCATTCAACTGTTTTGTGCCTTTGCAGCATTGCCTTGACTGTCGCCTGCATCGACTGTGGCAGAGCACAAACCAGCTTGAGTTTAACAGTTACGGTAGATTCAGAGAATGACACTAACATTGAGCCAAACAGACTGTGGCAATAGCTGGGATTGTGCAAATGAGCTCTTTATTCTTTGTAACATATCTTACAAGAACTATTACATATTCAAATCACTTTTTTCATAATCTACAATGGCACTTGTTTTTTTTTATTAAGTATTCTTTCAAAGAAGAAATTGCCTCATTTAAGGCATTATAGTTTTTCTAATCTAATCAAAAACTTGCGGTATGTTCCTGTTAAGTGTAAAATTCCTGATATTCCATAGATTCTGGGGCTTGTTGAGATAGATAAGGATACTCAGACAACCACCACCATCCACCAAAAGCATCTATGAGTTTGGACACTGGCATTTTTCCATGATGTTGCAAAAGATGCACTGCTTCTTACCGTTGCAGGCACAGGACCGAAGGTCCTGCGTGGCTTCACAGAAGGGGTTGCACTCTCCATTGTGACAGAGGCCCATGTCAACACATTCGGTCTTGTTAGGGGCGTTTGCAGGAGGAGGACACTGACTGCTGTTGCCTGCAACATGGAGGAAAGGTCAAGAGGTCAAAGTAATGTTCAAGATCAAGATCAATGCAGAGAAACTGTCATGCATGTCAGGGTCCCTAGACCATAGACATAAATAATATGGACGTAGCTATCCCATTAAATTTCTTCTCCCTGGCGGAGTTCAAACGTTGGGGGTCGCCATCTTGATTTTTCGTCAGCAGTTTCCCAGAGCCGCAGCTCCGCCTGCTATTGGTCCATGAATGGCAAGCTCCATGATGACTGGACAGGCGATCTGTCAATCACCCCCTTTTCTATCATCTATTTTACTCCAAATGGGAGAGTTATATAAAAAATGATCCCCCTACAGTTGTTATGAAAAGGTGAAATTAGCTATATAGACCAAAATCGTGTTTTGCCCCTCACTGATAAGATGTTTAATCCTGTTACAATTTTAACATGGAGGGAATAGAGAGCTCCAGGAACGAGTCCGGAAATCATCGATGCTAACAGCCCTGGTTCTTCACTGTTTTCGCCTATGGGAGTTTTGAATGGGTTTTTGGCACGATGCTTCTAATAATCTCTCTGGGCAATGCTGGCTTAATCAAACGCAAACCAGTGTTTAGTAACATCATCTTCACACATGAAGACCACTTTTATGAGTTTTGAAGCTTTTATGTGCCGTTAAAAGGGTGGCTAGCTAGCAAACGGCTAAATGAGACTACAATGTCGACGGGGATATTATACGTCATCACGAGTGAACGCGGAAATTCTTTCTCTCGCAATCAATGCGTGGACGCCTATGCGACACTGTGTGTAGTTCTGGATTAGCTTAGCACGAGCTTTTTACCTCTAGGGCTCGCAGTTATGCTTCAAAACTCATGAAAGTGGTCCTCATGTGTGAAGATTATCCCGCTGAACCTTGGTTCGCGTTTGATTAAACTTGCGTTTCCCACAGACATTATTTGAAGCATCGCGCCAAAAACCCATTCAAAAATCCCATAGACAGAAACAGTGAAGAACCAGGAAGTTCGGGACTTCCGCATTCAGCCTACAAAAATACGTCATCCCTGGAGCTCTCTATACCTACTGCCCCCGACGACTAGTGGCCCTTCAAGGAACTACAGCTTTTCAATTCACTTCCGCATCATCAGAGGGAAGGGGGTGGGCTTGCCTACTGCTATAGACCCATTTCACAGCAACCGTTTTGAGGTGGGAAAGCATGAAGTAAAGCAGGTCTAATCAATAGTCAATACCATTAATTATGGTTCCATGTTCCAGGGCCCTCATTGATGTTATTGAATACACCTGCTGTACTTCCTGCTTAACACCTCAAAACGGTGGACAGATCAACCACTGTTGATCTGTCCACCTTCTTGTGTGGTAAATTTCAACTAATTTCAATAAAGGAAATATGACATCTGTTGTATTTTTTATTTAACGCTGCCAAATGGAGCTGAACAGCAGTCTAATTTTTGTTTTTTTCTTGCCTTTATTTGTTGTTTTTGCTCCAACTGAAATGTTTTATCGTCAGTCACGATTCAGTAGGTCACGGGTTGGCTTGGTTACAGCCTTAAAAGTTGTTATATAAGGATTTTTCTAAATGTCTTTGGAGAAAATGAATGGGAAACTCACTTCCGGGGCAAGAGATGTCACCTGACTGTTCAGCTCTAGCACCCAATACCATAGCACAGCATTTCTTGTGCGTCTCCAGCAGGAGGCGCTCACCTGTGCAGTAGGACATGTCTTTACAGGTCGCACTGATGGGTTCCTGGCACTTCTTCCCTGGCCCCTCAAACTTGCAGCTCCTACAGCAAGGGCTGTTTCTGTCACTGTGGGGAAAACAGACATGAGAATGTCTGAGTCCATGTGTGATACTTTCTGAGATCTGAAGTTGAATGATGATTCTATGTGATTAACAAGTTCGGTATGTGACAGTCTAGTTTGTACAACTTTCAAACAGATCACCTGTGCAAGATATCACAGTGATGCTATTCATGTTTACCTTACACAGAGGCTCCAATGTTTGGGTGTGAATTGACACTTAAGTGTTTATTTTTCAACGTGGGTCTCCATTGGAGTGCGTACCTGCACTGTGCGTCGGGTTTGAACTTGCACTCGAATGTGCAGCAGGGGTCATTGTTGAGGTGGAGAAGCCCGGGATCGCACTCCTCCCCTTCCTCCACCCGGGAGTTCCCGCACACCTTGCTGTTCCTCTCCTTGAAGCACACAGGAGCCTTGAAACGCAACGTCTTCCCTACGGAGATCTTGCTGCAGTTGGAGAAACGCTTTGGGAGGAAAAGAGGCAGGGGGTTAGATATACCTTGCACAACTGTGAAAGGTGTGGAAAAGGATTACGCAGGGGCGGATCTAGCGAAATATCCATGGGGTGGCATGGAGATTTTAAGAGGTGGAAGAAATATATCCTATATTTGCTGATTCAATCGTAAACAATCAATCACATATCAATAGTAAAGCATTGAATAGAAATATCTAAAGGTGGTATTAGGGGTGGGTAGTAATGAGTTACAAGTAACGAGATGTGTTCCCTTCCAGGAACCATTTTTTGTCCTTTTTTGTCACATTCTGAAATATGTTAAAATGTTACCTAGTGTGAACACTGACATTTCTTTGTAGGCTGAGTGCTGATACATTGTCTACAGTAGCATGACATGGTACCAAAGGATGCCTTAGGTCTTGTTATTGTTACGTTAATTATTTCAACTTTTCTGAGGTGGCAAGGCAATTTTTAGGGGAGGGGGGGCAGCTGCCACCCTGGTAGATCCACCCCTGGGATTGAGAGTTCCCAAAATACTACAAAAATAAGGGTAGTGACACTTCTAATGCAAAAAAGGAAACCATTTCCTCAAGCTAATAGTTGCATATAATATGTGGAAAAATATTGGTGCTGCCTGAGGAAGTGTGTCTCTTTTTGCTTAAAGTGTGCATATATTATACAGCCGTATTCGGCTGGCTGCCTATATAATAGTTTTCTTTTTCATTATAAGTGGTTCCCCTCCACTTATTTTCCTTTTTTCGTATGGAACCCAGGAATGTACGCCATCTCCTTTACTGACATTGTATACTTGTATAATATGTCGTATACAATGTATACGACATATTAGGTGATGCTCTAAAAAACACTAGCTGTATAGTAAAGTTTTCTATGGTAACCTATGTTCAGCTTGAATACCATTCATTCATTGTTCATTCAGTGGGAATGTACCTTGTTGTTGATGTGGTCTCCACTCACAGCAATGGGGTACATGACAAACTTTCCCCCATGGTCGTCACTAGGGGCACAGTAAGGGATGTTGTCAGGGTCGTGCTCTGCTCCAAAGTTATGCCCCAGTTCATGGGTAGTCACTAAATCTGCCTCCTGGAGGGACAAAGACACAAACACACAGATCCACCAGAGTTAGTAATGATAATAGCCAAAGTCTTTACTTTCTCTATGAATCAATGAGACACACACAAAAAACACACAACAAATGTACAACTCTCCATGCAGCAGCTCTTTGCAGGACTGACATTTCTAAACTAAAAAGGAGATGCTGATGTTGAGAGAGATCTTAAGCATCATACTGATACAAGGGATTTGGGCAGAATGACTTGTCGCATAGCATTGCATCATCTGAAACTGAGTGCACCCAGCAATTTCTGCTGTTTGTTAAAGATGATGTACGAAGTAAAACAGACCTTTGTTAGAATGGTTTTCCCATAGTTATTGGTGCTGGTCAACCCAGTGTTGAGGTAAATGGCCTTATTTCTTGAGTTAGATGGGTAGTACGCTACAAAGATAGCAAAAGGAAACAAAGACATAACGTATTAGTTTTGCTTGACAACAATCCATAGGTCCAACATAATTTTGCAAATTCCATGACTTTACCATGATTATACTGTCATATTGTGCAATTCAACGCTTATTAGTGTCTTTTCAAATGTTAAATAATCTACCAGCCGCAGCCAAGCACTTGAGCAGTTGGAAAAATAGTCCTGAAACACTTAGTCAATTGATTAGTTGATCAACAGACAATTAATCTATTATAATCTTGATCGTCATATTTTTAGTCATCATGTAAAAATACCAAACATTTGCTGATTGCTGCTTTTCCCTATTTCATATCATTAGAAAATGTATACTTTGGGGGAGGGCTACTGATCACAATAAGCTATTTTAAGACACCACCTTAGGCTTTGGCACCTTGTGATGATGGGCATCTGTTGTTATTTTTGACATTTTATACTAAATTAATAAATGATTTAATCAATTCTAATGAAAAAGAAATTTGTCAAGCCTGAGAAACACTACTTTCAAATTCCATGACTTTCAGATTTTCCATGATAGTAGGAACCTGATATATATTTAAAAACATGATATACATACAATACAGAACTCTACAAATAGTGCCATAATCAGAATCCAATATTTCACATAAACAACACAGATGAATATAACAACTGCAACTGTATGTATCCCATTTACTGTTCATCCTATCAAACGAAGACCATTTTGTCACTAAGAGCCGTGTCCTTACGTTTGGGGCAGAGGCCCCCCAGGGCCTGGGCTTTGGATGGGGCCACATAGGCCAGCCCCAGTGTCCCCTCATCAAAATCTTGGTAGGTGAACAGGTGGGCCAGGCACACAGTGGAGGCGTTGTCCGCTACGTCTGAGCTAAATTGCTGAGGGACACATGGAGATCTGTTATCTACTCAAAACCTTTATTTGTCTACATTACACAGAACTGGTGAAGAAAAATGGCATTAAACATTTAGATATAATTAGCAAAACTCCTCCAATATATGAGTGTAGGATCTTTGCTTAAATTAACCTGACTTCAAGTTCTTAACCCAACCAGCCTCCCAAACAGACACAACGAGGAAAAGGTTTTGTAACCTCTCTGTACTTTTTCTCTCTCACCTCCAGCAGTTTCTTGACATCCCAGATGGGCTTTCCTGTCACTGGGCTGTTCTCCATGTTGTAGTGGAGCCAGCCCCTGGATGCTGTGGGAGGAGGCTTGGTAGGCTCCTTGTTGATGATGATCTAAGAATGGTAATCAAAGATTACAAATGAGTTGTTCAACCGAGGCAGAAAAAAGTACCTTTGCCTAACTTCACACATGTAACATAATGCAAGCATGAGCATCATGTTCATTAGGGTATAAAAGGACTGTGTGACTAGATTTGTTTCCCCTGTCAGTTAGGGGTGGGAATCACCAGATGCCCCACGATACGATATTATGACGATACTTAAGTCACAATACGATAGTATTGCAATATTGCGATATGCTAGTATTGTGATATATTGAGTACTGCGATATATTGTGATTTATTACCTTTTTTTCAACTGCACATGATGTCCCCAAAGGAAAAAACTTTGTCAACATCTGTTTTCTCTAATGAGATAGATTCCAGTCTGTTCATCTCACTTCAATCATTTTTATTGCAGCAAAATAGCATTGTCAAGCACATATTACAGACAGTCAGACTGTCATAAATGTTGCATGTACTTGACATTTTGTATAATAAAATATCACGATACTTGGCATTCGATACGATACGATATATTGCCCAAAAAATATCAGGATACTATGCTGTATCGATTTTCCCCCCACCCCTACTATCAGTCAGCATCTTGTTTTGGGGAGCACATTTCTTTTTTTTGAACTTATTTATTTTATTTCACAAATAAGACAATCATTTTGAATTGCATACATGTAATCCTTGACATCATTTGTCTAAACCTTTTCTGATTTAACCATAATCATCATTGTATGTTTATAAATAAAAGAAAAATGTGCATAAAATTAAGAAAAGAAAGAAAAAAAAAAAAAAAAAAAAGAAAAAAAGAGGTAATTACAGGTCAGACATTGCAAGTATTGGAGCCCATCTTACATCAAACCTTTCTACTTTCATCTGTAATCTTGCAGTTATTTTTTCCATAGTAAAGACACTCTTTACTCGTTCTCTCCATTGTGTTATGCAAGGGGGCTGCGGCTTCAACCAGGAGACTGTTATCATTTTTTTCGCTATTAATAACAGAATTCTCAATAAATAGATTAAGTCTTTATCCATCTCATCGTCAGGAGGTATGCCCAGTACCACAAGTGCTGGCTCTAAAATAATGTCAAAGCCCAGAATCTGTTTAATCTCTTTTTGGACCTCCTTCCAGAATTTCAGTAACTTCGGGCAGTCAAAAAAAATATGTGTAAAGTCTCCCATCAGTCCACAACCCCTCCAGCATAACTCAGACGTATTATTATATTTTGAAATAATAGGAGTGTTGAAATATCTCATTTTCACCTTCCAATCAAATTCTTTCCATGTTGGGCTGTTAGTTAGTTTATGTCCTGCTTCGAATGTGTCTTCCCATTGCTCATCTGTAATTATTATATTTGCTTCTAGTTCCCACTTTTCTTTGACATACATATTGTTATCATTGGATTCATGTTGTAATGCTTTGTAGATTTGTGATACAATCCCACTTTTCTTCTCTCCTTCTGTAAATGACATAATCAGCTCCTCTAGATTGGAAGGTGATTTACAAATATTCTCCCACTCCTCATGTTTCTCAAGGTAATGTCTTATCTGTAAGAATTTGTAAAAATCATGGGCTGGTAAATTAAATTCTTTTGAAATTTGTTCAAATGACTTCATCAATTGTCCATTAAACAATTGTGCAATATATATCAACCCCTTGTTTGCCCATATTTTAAACCCTGAGTCCATAAGAGATGGTAAAAAAATCATGATTTCTTGCTATTTTAGTGGCTCTAGAAATAGATTTTGACAATTTTAACTTCTTTCGTACGGCTGACCATATTTTCATTGTTCCTTTAATCCACTCATTACCTCCCTTGAGTCTCCTCCATTCCCTTTCGGATATGAATGGAAGTGATTCCAAGGGTATACTTCGACATGAGTTTTGCTCAATTCCCACCCACATAACATCCGTTTCATTAGTTATCCACAAAAATATCGCTCTAAGTTGCGCTGCCCAATAATAATTTTTTAAATTTGGAAGACTCAAACCTCCCTTCTCCTTCGGGCAAATAAGTGTCTTATATTTAATTCTAGCTTTTTTATTTTGCCATAAGAATTTAGATATAATTTTGTCTAGCATTTTAAAAGTAGAATTAGTGACCCCAATAGGCAATGACTGGAACAAAAACAACAATCTCGGTAAAATATTCATTCTTACTGTGTCTATTCTTCCCAACAAATTCAAAGGCAAAATCTCCCATCTAGCAAAGTCTTTCTTAATCTCAGTTATCAACTTTCCATAATTAGCTTCAAATAACTGTGAAGTGGTAGGAGTAATAATGATACCCAGATATCTGAACCCCTTATTCGTCCATTTAAAATTAACCTTTTTCTTTAGTTCTGCTGGACATTCACCTGAAAGCATCATCGCTACAGATTTATCTTCATTGGTCAGATATCCAGATATTTCTCCATATTCCTTCAGGTTATTCAACAAGGCTGGTATAGTGGAGGATGGCTCACATATATATGTTAATATATCGTCCGCGAATAAAGATATTTTGTGTTCCACCCCCCCTTCATCCTTTATTCCCTTTATATCTTTATTCTGGGGAGCACATTTCAAGCTACAGTATAAGAGTTTCCTGATGGTAATGGAGTAGATTAAAGTGGCACATTACAAGCTCTTCTTGACATTTGGGGGTGAGGAAGATTGGAAAATAATTCAGAGTAGCTAAGTGAATGCATATCTTTTCAGTGAGAGAGCCTGGGATTCACAGTATGACCAAACAGTGTCTCCATTCATCCCCAAAGCCTGTGGAACAAATTCAATTACCCCACGAGGCACACACAAAAGCTCTCACTGCCCTCAAATTCAATGAGGGACAGCGTTATGCTCAGTGAGGGACAGCCTTATGCTCAGTGAGGGACAGCCTTAAGTTAAGTTAAGTTAAGTTAAGTTAAGTTATCCTTTATTTATCCCCTTGGGGAAATTCATCCTCTGCATTTGACCCATCCTCTACTAGGAACCTTCCTAGAACTAGGAGCAGTGGGCAGCCACTGTGCAGCGCCCGGGGACCAACTCCAGTTCTTTTGCCAGTACCTTGGTCAGGGGCACGGACAGGAGTATTAACCCTAACATACATGTTTTTCTTGATGGTGGGAGGAAACCGGAGCACCCGGAGAAAACCCACACGGACACGGGGAGAACATGCAAACTCCACACAGAAAGGACCTGACCAGAAAGAGACAGCCTTATGCTCAGTGAGGGACAGCCTTAAGTTAAGTTAAGTTAAGTTAAGTTAAGTTATCCTTTATTTATCCCCTTGGGGAAATTCATCCTCTGCATTTGACCCATCCTCTACTAGGAACCTTCCTAGAACTAGGAGCAGTGGGCAGCCACTGTGCAGCGCCCGGGGACCAACTCCAGTTCTTTTGCCAGTACCTTGGTCAGGGGCACGGACAGGAGTATTAACCCTAACATACATGTTTTTCTTGATGGTGGGAGGAAACCGGAGCACCCGGAGAAAACCCACACGGACACGGGGAGAACATGCAAACTCCACACAGAAAGGACCTGACCAGAAAGAGACAGCCTTATGCTCAGTGAGGGACAGCCTTATGCTCAGTGAAGGACAGCGTTATGCTCAGTGAGGGACAACCTTATGCTCAGTGAAGGACAGCGTTATGCTCAGTGAGGGACAGCCTTATGCTCAGTGAGGGACAGTCTTATGCTCAGTGAGAGACAGCGTTATGCTCAGTGAGGGACAGCGTTATGCTCAGTGAGGGACAGCGTTATGCTCAGTGAGGGACAGCATTATGCTCAGTGAGGGACAGCCTTATGCTCAGTGAGGGACAGCATTATGCTCAGTGAGGGACAGCCTTATGCTCAGTGAGGGACAGCCTTATGCTCAGTGAGGGACAGCGTTATGCTCAGTGAGGGACAGAGTTATGCTCAGTGAAGGACAGCGTTATGCTCAGTGAGGGACAGCCTTATGCTCAGTGAGGGACAGAGTTATGCTCAGTGAAGGACAGCGTTATGCTCAGTGAGGGACAGCCTTATGCTCAGTGAAGGACAGCCTTATGCTCAGTGAGGGACAGCCTTATGCTCAGTGAGGGACAGCCTTATGCTCAGTGAGGGACAGCCTTATGCTCAGTGAGGGACAGCATTATGCTCAGTGAGGGACAGCGTTATGCTCAGTGAGGGACATCCTTATCCTCAGTTTAACTTCTGGGAGTCACTCTAAATCCAATGGAGCTATCGCGATGCTGGGAGCTGTGATGTGTGATGCTGAAACGCCACAAACTGGTCCAGAAGTCAGTCATGCGATCACTTTACAAGGAACTACAACACAGAGAAAGACAGAGACAGGTGCACACACACCTGTTGGATCTGGACTCCGTAGCCTTTGAATTCATCGTCCCAGGTAGTGTTCCTGTAAATGTCATCCACTCGGTCAATCAATTCAATCTGGAGTAGGGACAGAAAATAAAACATCCAAGACACCACATCAAGGCACAGTAGCAGTTATAAATATATAAACATAGCATACAAACACATCAAATTTGAGTTGTAATCATACTGTATATGCATCATCTATACTGATTATAGAGAATAGCTCAGGAAGACATTTAAGGTGATTGAATTGGCAAACTTTATATTGTGCAGGCAGCTGTGTGCTTGTAAATATTACATGGTGAATCCTTGGTACATAATATAACACAAAGCTTGACCAGGTAGTTGAGAGTGACGCTCTCCTCTGAACGGCCCATGTGTTTGTAGAAGCGATAATCTGCAACCAGCAGCAGGGGGCAGGTGTTCTTCTTGTGATTGTGGGCTTGTCTCTTCTCTCTGTGGTGCGGCTCTGCGGGGGACCAGGCAGCAGGAGCAGGGAGAAAGAGGGACACACGGAGGGGGAAGACAGACGGGTAGAGAGAGAAAAATAGTCAGAGACAAACAAACATGGGGTAGAAAACAAATGAGGTCAGACATTTACATAGCACCGTTGTCAAACATGATGTCTCTATAGGTTGACGACACACAGGCAAAGAGAGTGAAACATATAGACCGAACCCAATCACCCAATTGTTTACAATAACGTCCGGGTAGACAACGGAGGCATCACGCACAGTTTAATGGAGCAGAGCAAACTGGGTGGCTAACAACTGAGATAAAAGAGAAAATGGCCTTCATATGTCATTAATTAACAACACTTTCACTAACGTTAGTTTAGAGACCTAATTTACCTGTTGGGTCACAGAATAAAAACAATTACAGCTTTAGTTCACCCAAAACTAGCAGCTCTTGCGACCAGTGGTATGTCACATTGGGTAGATTTGGTTTAAATAAGCAAAACAAAACATCAGATAGGTCAGACTACAGGTCAGACTACAGTGTTAAAGGGATACTCCACTTTTTGGGGAGTTTAGCTCATTTGCCACATCTCCCCCACATAACCAAGATACACCATGCCTTACCGGCACTGTCCGTGCAGTTTACAGTGAGCTACAGTCGTGAAGTTAGTTCGTATCGCCATAGAATGGAGGGTAATGGTACAGCCGTTAAAAATCCGCCGAAACACACATCTCACGGCACCAAAATACATGTTGTGCTTCAGGTACTCACCACACAATTAAATATTAATCCAAAATGTATTTTTGGAAGGAAAAGAGGTCGGCACCAGCCATGTTTACAAAAGTAGTGCTGGCTACCTCTTTTCCTTCCAAAAAGACCGATTATGTGCATTTTGGATTAATATTTCATGGTGAGTACCCGAAGCACATGCATTTTGGCACCGCGAGACGTGTGTTTTGGCAGATTTTTAACAGCTGTACCATTACCCTCCATTCTATGGCGATACTAACTAACTTCACGACTGTAGCTCACTGTAAACTGTGTGGACAGTGCCGTTAAGGCATGATGTATCTTGGTTATGTGGGGGAGATGTGGCAAATGAGCTAAACTCCCCAAAAAGTGGAGTATCCCTTTAACTAGGGCAGGGATACTCAACTTGCTTTGCCCGGGGGCCACTTTCGTGAAATGATAGAAGGCCAGGGGCCAGTTAATAAACAAACAATATACATTTTTCTGTAGCAGCAGATTGTAGGTTTTTGGGGTGTCAGCCAGAGTTTAGTCTGACAATGTTGTTAAGTTAGTACATACATAAGTGCCTAGGTAGCAAGCAGACGGCGGTATTTGACAATTTAGCAGCTAAATCATAGATTATTGAAAGTTAGAACACGGCTCTCTTGAATACTCGATTCTGATTGGTCAATCAACAAGATTCACCGGTCATTATTTCTCGACAACCGACCGCTGCTCTGCCACACCTGGATAAATCAGTTGATAAGAGCCTTTTGTCAGCAAGACACTACTAATTAGCCAACCAGTTGCAGCTGTGGTGTCTTGTGTGCCAATTATGAATGAAACCGCTTTGTCGTTGAAAACGCTATTAAAAAATCGATTTGAATAATTATTTTTGTCAGATTATTGAATGATTTAGTTGTAGGCCGTGTTCTAAGCGGGATAATGGATAGTGAGCCGGTGATTACTGGAAATAATGACCTTCAGGTGAATGATTAAGCCCTCCGCTGCGCGTCGGGCTCAATATCACCTGTCGGTCATTATTTCGCCAGTAATCACAGGCTCACTATCCATTATCCCTTACTTAGAACACGGCTCTCTTGAATACTCGATTCTGATTGGTCAATCAACAAGATTCACCGGTCATTATTTCTCGACAACCAACCGCTGCTCTGCCACACCTGGATTAATCAGTTGATAAGAGCTTTTTGTCAGCAAACACTACTAATTAGGCCAACCAGTTGCAGCTGTGGTGTCTTGTGTGCCAATTACGAATGAAACCGCTTTGTCGTTGAAAACGCTATTAAAAAATCTATTTGAATAATTATTTTTGTCAGATTATTTAATGATTTAGTTGTAGGCCATGTTCTAAGCGGGATAATGTATATTGAGGCGCTGATTACTGGGAAATAATGACCTTCAGGTGATGATTAAGCCCTCCGCTGCGCGTCGGGCTCAATCATCACCTGTCGGTCATTATTTCCCCCGTAATCACCGCCTCAATATACATTATCCCTTACATATTCCATATTCCAGACTGAAATGCTATAACAGAAGTGGAGTATTGACCAGAATGACATGAACATTTGGACACTTATTCAGCGGGTATCTTGCATGTTGCGTTCAGGTGCACTGTAAAAAAAAAAAAAAAAAAAAAAAAAAAATGCAATTCCATTGGGCCGCCAGTTGAGTATCACTGAACTAGGGTATACATCTTTGACGTTACAATTACGGCTGAAAATGACTACAGAAATAAACAATAAACAAGTTTGTGATATCTCCACAATTGAAATAAATGGGCAGGTGTCTACCCGGAAGGGGCCTTCGTTGTTAACGCAACGTCACGGTGATTGGGTCTATAGCCTATAAGAGTTCAATGCTAGAGTTATGCAAATACATAAGGAAGTAAAACAATGAGGCCATGCTCCAGTATCCCATTGTTAATTGCCCTCATTTTCACATTTAGCAACCTAGCTTATTTTTTGTTTGCCTGTGAACTGATTAAGCTATGTCATTGTTCTTCCAACCAGAGTGAAGTGAAGGGTGAATAGGGTCCATATGTTGTACAGACTGACCTAGGTGGCTTCTCCTGCTGTGCCACTGTCTTTACTGAGAGAGCCTTGTTGCCCCAGTCAGTCACCAAAGACCCTCCCCGGCCACCACGCACACACGCATGCACACGCATGCACGCACACACGTACCTTCTCGGCTTCTCCCCAGAGAAATGTATCTGCTATCATATAGTATGCCTCTATTCATTGCCTCCTATTAATCTTTCCCTCAGTCATGATGAAATTTCAAAAGGTACATTTTGACGGAGATGATGATGATGATAACTAAATGCATGAACTCTTATGACAGTCTGGTGATGAAGAGGAAGAGAAGAGGAAGCGGAGGCCCTTTTCTAGCATAAGGAGTGTGGGTGTGCTGCTCTGGCTTTCACTACAAGCAGTGGGAGTCCAGTGACGACTCACAGCCGTCTCACTGGGCAGCAGAGCCTCCAGGAATTTTAATGCCTCCTCCGTAAGAACCTTCACCTCTAATCACCTCCCAAACAAGTGCTTTCAACCAGGAACCTGTGAGGGCTATTTTAGAGATCTCCCTTGGCTCAGTAAAGCATTCGCTCATGCTTTACTTTCCAGCACAAAACAAAGGAATGAAAAGGCCTTTGGTTTTTACATAATACCCTCTTGTCAGTAAGTGTGTATGTGCACAACATAGGCTTTACAGATGAAAGGCTTTTATTAAAATGACTGTTACAGAATCATCCGCCCACCGCCTCCGCCCACCGCCTTTGTCTCACTACTACTGCCTCCTCCTTCCTTCTCGCCACCTTCCAACATTCGTTATCCTCCTACTCTCTTTATCTCTCTTCTTAACCATCCACAAACAAGGCTGTGGAATAGTCTCTAAGCTGTATCACATTTATCATCTGCATTTATGATCTATCCTTATGGCATATACAGCATCTTCCTCGCCTCCCACACATTTTCACAACATGAATGCGAATATGAAAACACACATGCATGCAGAACTCTCTAGGGGGAAGAGGGACAGCCATGCTCACCCTTCTCCTCCTGTCCCACCCAGTCCATCCTGGCAGTCTCTGGCAGCAGCTTCTGGGCCTCTGCGTGGATGTAGCCACACACCTTTGGAGAGGCGACGCGGCTGAGATTCCTGATGTCTTCAGAGCGATAAACCAACACCCGGCCATCATGGGGAGAATCTGTAAACCTCCACAAGGGCTAGATGGACAGAGAGAGAGAGAGGGGCAAGCAAGGAGAAAGAAGAGCACAAATAAGTCAGTGAGAGGTGGTCAAGAGGAGGCGAAGAAGGTGAGAGGGCTCAAAAGATTGGGAGGAGAAAAAGATGGGGCAACAAGAATAAAGAGGAAGAAAACGACAGAAGAGGGGGAGGAATGAAATGATAAAAAGAGGGAGAGGAAGATGGGGAGAGATATTGAAATGGATGATAGGGACAGGGAGGAGAAAAGGATCAGGAAAGCTATTCACCTTATGTTGCCACGCCCACTTATTCTCCTCCGTCAGACGCAATTGTATTTGTTCTTCCGGTTCAGCGTGCCGGCCGGCCGGTTGCATTGTAAACATCAATAAACTGGAAACTATGAATGAAGTTTGGCAACATTCAGCAGCTCCACTGCAGCGAGTGTGGCCAACTTCAGTTACATGCTCATAGCGTTACTGCTGCGAGGAGTCGATGGCTATTAATTACAATTAAGCACGTCGACAGTGTTTTCTCACTGCCAGCTGGGTTGACAGATACTAGCTAGTCCGACCGGTCACAGCCAGCGCTCGTCACTGCTCGTTAAACATTTCCAAATAGCCGTTATTCTGATAAACTGGTCACATATTTGGATGTTATGTTCTCATCCGAAAAAATATTAAAACCTTATAACAGTTTGGGTTTTTTTGCTTGAAAACAGCTTTTTGGCAAGTCTAACGATAAAGTTTTTTATAAAATGATAAAAGGTAGGAGTCATTTACTTCTGGGTCTAAAACGGAATAACGATTACAAAATGACATATGCAGAAGCCTCCTGATATGGGCAAATGATAAAGTGAATAGGATGGAAGAGATCAGACACATCTAACCATAGAAAGGCCACAGGCCCATGAGATTGGGCACTAAAATTTGAAAATGTATTTTCTCATTTTAAATGGCTGTATTTTTAGTATTAGAAAATGAAGACAAATAGTTTTAACAATTTTCTTCAAACAAATGGCCGTCCTTATCATCAGATACAGTGGGCTACAGGACATTAGGACCCAGGTAGCAGTCTCTCTCCTCCTCCAGCGCACTATTCAACAATGACTGTGGATGAGTATTGCATTTATACATTGAGATGACGATGACAGAATTCTATTGAAACCATTCACTATTCACACATACTGTATACTCTACTTATCATGTGCCTTCATGATGAGGATGATTAAGACTTCAGAATAAAGAGGAAATGGTGTTAGACAAATGGCATGGGAAAGCACCATTTGGACTGAACAAGCAAACAATGTTCTCTGAAAATATCTTCATAGAGACAGCAGGCCTAACTGATTAGAGAGGAGACATGGGTGAACATAAAAGCACATTTCAAACACTCCATTAAAGATTTGGTGCTGACTTCATTGCGACCGTTTAACAGTCAGTTAATCTCAATAATTTTGTTAGTTATTGCCCACATTAGTATTATGACCTTTTTTTAAATGAGCAGGCCTGACATCTGCACATCACTTCTGTGAAGTGTTGCCTCTCTACTGTTAAAGGTCCCAATTCGTGCAGCTGTAATCTCTTAAAAACGTGTGTCTCTGGTCCATAAAACATGATTCTGGATTAATTTGTCGAAAATATAGAAACCCCGTTTGTTGTGACGGAGTTGTCACTTCCTCATCTCGTTGCGTCCCAAGAATGGTCTGTTTCTATAATATATTCAGAACTAACAGTTCCCATTGGCCGCTGAGGGAGAGCCTGCCCCAGGCTCCCAGCAGCCAATCAGATTAGCGTCTGTGGACCAGCACGCTAGGTTGTGTCCACAATTAACGTATCGCTAACTTAACGGTTGCTACGCTAAAGAGGACATCTCAAAATGCCTAGACTTACCGAATGCACCTCCGCAGTTGCTGGATCACGTACATTTGGCGTCGCTCCAGCTAGAAGTGTTAATTTTGTGGCTATAGACAAAATGGTGCAGGTAGCTTGTGTGAGAGAGACGCGCGCAGTATGCTTGAGGACCATCGTGACGTCCCGGGCCGATACCCCGTCTGGGGGAACAGAGCGTTAGGGGGCGTGGCTTGAAGGAGACTGCAGGGGGAAGCTGGATAGGGACAAATCCAACTGTGGCAGTTCTGAGCTTGTGACCACTCATTAAGGTGCTCTTATACTCAAGCAAAGCTCCGTGGGGGTGGGGCCCCGCGAGTCTCCGTGAGTCTCCGTCAGACCTCGCGCTGGGAGTGATGCCATTATACTCAGAAAGTGATCAGCATGTATTGTACAATGGTGAGAACAGCCCGTGAAAAGTCGCAATGAAACGCTGTGCAGTACTGTGTGCGCTTTCACTCTCAAACGACCGCACATCAGCACATGAAGGACTCACCAAACTTGTTTTTACTGAAAGCCGTTTTTACTTCTCAGCCCTGATAGCCTACTACTCTGTGCTGCTTTTAATCTCTCTCAATAATGCTCTCAACACAACACATTTACTTGGTGAAATGACTAAAAACGAACAGTTGCAAATCTAAGTTTATAGCCTACCACATGGGTCAAGAAATGTGGCGAAAACACAGCTCAGTGTTCAGGGTTCAGTGGCTCGAAAGCAGCCATGTTTGGAGAGAAGCTTGCGCTGTTAGAAAAATAATCAGGCACAACGTGAGCGCCCGACGGAGCTAGCGAATAACCACGCCCAACAAATTTACGTAATTTGACGCGCCCGCCCCTCGCTCCACCCCCGCGCCCTTCACGGCAGGGTGAGCATAATTCAGCCTTTACAGGGAGGGATGACAGCAGTATATATGCATTTACAAGTAAAAACAGCTTTTGCACGGAATGGGACCTTTAAACTTCAGTCAAATTGCTGGTTAATATTTTTTTACTTACACATCTTGGGCACAATCGTATCCAGTAAGAATATTTATTTTTGGATTCCACTGAGCAATGTTAATAGTGTGGGTGCTCCTTACCTCTACATTGTACTCTGCTTCATCAGTTAGGATGTGGGCAGAAAACTCATCCCCATCTATATGTGCCTGCACACGTGAATTCTCCTCTCCTACAAAGTAAACATAGGAACACGATTTTGCAAAGATATTTACATACACAGATTATATATTATTAGACATATCCTAAATTCTTTACTCACCAACAACATGTCCAGTGAAGTAGTTCTGTAGCTGAACATCATAGTTCTCCTCCCTCCCTTGTTTATCAACAAACACAGCCTTGAAGTCCTCACTGAACAGGGCTGTGTTAGTAGTCAAGTAAAGCTTGAAATTTCTGAAACCAAAAACCAAAAAGAAAATGAAAATATGAAGCCAAATCGTTACAATATCCTGCTTTAATGATTTTGAGAAGTCATAAAGCATTGAGAAAGTGTTGTATTGGGCCTAGCCCTCAGGCTCTTTCTATGTTCGTGTCAACCCTACACTGTAGTAGGAGCCCTCCTACCGACCAGCCAATTTTTGTTAGGTAATCTGTGTCGGGCATTAAACTCACCTTATTTCTGCACTTTGAAGTCACAGGTAGGGTCGCATGGGGCAACCTTATAGCGGAAGCCTAGTTGTGCCAAAAAGTCCCAAAAGGGTTCCAATGGCTTCAAAATTGGAAGCCATTGGAACCCTTTTGGAAGTTCCAATAGAATAGGGTTGCCCCATGCGACCCTACCTGTGACTAAACCAAGGACTAAACCAAGGGTCAGTGAAGGACAGGTGTTGCTGTATCGTTACCTGTGCAGGGCTCTGAAGCTGAGCAGGCGCTCCAGGTGGGACTGGCTTTGGACATCCCTCTTCCTTACAGAGTGCAGCTGGAGGCCCGACCATGGCAGCACCTCAAAATCTGACAGCATGGAGCTCAGAGCCTCTGAGGGACAGAGGGGACAGCGATCTTACATTGCCAAGAAACTGCCTTTGTGAATTGAATCATTCTAGTAACTAAACTGCTATGACAATTAACGTTAACATTGACGTTAGCTTAGCTTAGCTCGCTACTTACCGAACTGCGGGTCTTCTTCCTGACTCTCTTCCGTTGTAATTCTTGATTTAATAGCACCGTTGACCAAACAAGGAGCCAGAAAGGCTATAAACAGTAAGTACTTCATTGTAAAACAGATGAACGGTCTACACCACTGCCGTCATATTGGTCACAAGCTCTTGATATGAAGAAAGCTACCTAGCTGCGCTAGCCGGAAGTACACCAATTGCAAAACATCCGCTTTTGCACCTCGCGTTACCAGGCTCTTCTCGGCAGTCGAGAGGGGAATAATCCTGTCACGAGTTGCAGCGTTTGCAGCAGTTTATCGAGTGTGTGTGTGCGTGTGTGTGTGTGCGTGTGTGTGTGTGTGTGTGTGTGTGTACACACACGCGCGCGCATAACCTAAATTAAGCGGCGAGTGCACTCAGCTACTGCGAAAATATCAATATCAATATTTTTTGAATCTCTTAAAGGAACACTCCGCCCATTTTCAACCAGCTTTGTATCATTAGAACATCAGTAGTATATCAGAAAACTGTAAACTGTTTTGAAGTCTGTCATTTAATTTGACAGTTATTGAGTGTTAAAGTGTGGACCACACTAACTCAAATTAATAACTCATTAACTCAAATCAACTCTCAATAACTGTCAAACTAGATGACGGTTTTTAAGTCATTCATCTAGTTTGACAGTTATCGAGAGTTGATTTGAGTTAATGAGTTATTAATTTGAGTTAGTGTGGACTTTAACACTCAATAACTGTCAAATTAAATGACAGACTTCAAAACAGTTTTCTGATATACTAATGTTCTAATGATACAAAGCTGGTTGAAAATGGGCAGTGTTCCTTTAATGCTCTTGTGAGATACTGCTCTACCAAACTGACAACTGACAAGTAACTAAAGACATTTAAAATGGCTGGACTAGTTTAAGGTGTTTTATAAATTTAAATCCTTACCCCCCCCCCCCCACACACACACACACACACGAGTAATAACTAAAACCAAGCATAAATAAAAATCATAATCAAAATCATATTCCTCATTTAACCATCAAAACTAAAATGTTACATTGCACTGTCAAGTGTTCTTAATGCTGAACTTTACTTTGCTCTGTGGATACTTAAATTGAACATACAACCAGTAAATTCCCATTGTTACATTACAACAAAAGAGGAACTTGGACTTGGTTTATAAAATGTTTTATTCATGATACATAGCTGATACATACTTTAGGGCATCAAACAGTTCCACAAGGCTTTTGGGGACTACAATCGATGATTAGCAAAACACAATAGTGGTCCAAATCTCTAATGACAATCACTGGACTAACCAAACCCCCTCTCTAGGATGTGTACAAACCTGCATTGAAAAGAACTCAACTGGACACGTGGACTTGGTGTGTGTTACAGCATTTTCTCCCATTCCAGTGTAATATCTAAATAGACATGCATGACATAATTGTCTTTTTCCCATTAGAAGGTCCCTGTAACTGGTCAGACAAGCCCCACCGTTTCCCCCCAAAACAGACATGCTTCAGTGAAGGAGTGGCACCATAACTAGGGCAGAAAGTGAGGATTTAACCAACGGGCACTACTTGGCTGTATCATAACAATTGTTACCAGCTTATGAAGTGCACTGGCTTTCCCTGCATTATGGAACTCATGTATCGGTTTCAAGTTGGACTTCAGCAGCTGTAACCGTACCACGTAACTGTAGAGACAGACGCACTAAAAGGGGATTGGGGGGGATCTAGTTCTTAAATCTAAAACATTTTGAACCCTATTGAGAAAACAAATCTGAACCTTTTCAGTTGATAGAACTTCAGTTTCCAATTGGTCAATCATAGGCCCTATATTCCTTTGCTTTCTAAACCAAATTAGGGTTTCAATACAAAGTAAAGCTATCAATACCTTTCTACAGCAGAAACTGCACATATGGAAGGCCAGGACAAACACAAACCAAAGGATTGGAGGCTTTCTCTTTTCTCCAGTGTCTTTTTTCCCAAATCCGCATTGTGGAAAGACTAAAATGATTTTATTTTTTATTTTATTTTTCATTTGCGTACACAGCTTTTTTCAGTAATGGGTTTCATTGGTAGAATGTTTTTAAGTGGAGCAATAAGGAATGAAGGATGTGTAAAAAGTTTTTTTTTTCTTCTTTTGGGGAGATGACCCCGACATTGAAGGTTTTCTTTTAGTTTTCAGTCTCGCCGCCCTCTCCTGCTTCTCCGCCCTCACCCTCCTCAGCAGCGTTATCAGATGTCCATAACTGAAAAATAAGAGAAACCGGAAGACAAAGACAGTGTTACATGTTTGACCAGCAGCATAATTTGCTCCCTTGCTTAACCCAAATATTATCAACCATATCTTCAAATAAATATATCCTGCCCAACTAGTAAGTTTGCTTCCTAGGCTGGGGAATCTGAAGACCGATGGAACTAAGACCAGTAAGACTAGAAGTTGGGACAAGCAGTGCGGTGCTTCCACTGTGATGACCATCTGTGTGTGTGTGTCCTGTGACAACAGGAGGACAAAACTCACTGTCAGGTTGTCTCTGAGGAGCTGCATGATGAGAGTGCTGTCTTTGTAGGACTCCTCGTTCAGCTTGTCCAGCTCTGCGATGGCATCATCAAATGCCTGTTAGCAGAAAGGAAAACGTTAACACTTCAATTACTTTGACAGCATCAGGGAAACAATCAAATCATCTAGAGAAGGAACCTGTGGTGCAAGTATGAAGCTTCTGTCATGTCATGTTTTGTCTTCTCAAAAATGTGTCCACATGGCACACGGTTAACACCATGACACCACAACGTCCCAATACATTATGGATAAGAACGTCTGCTGACCTTCTTAGCCTTCTACTGTCATGTACTGTTCCTGACTTATTGTCTTCTCAACGAGAAATACCGCATTGCGGTTGTATGCCTCCGCTAACAAGTGAGCAGTCTACATCCATGTCTGTCCAGACTCAAACAAGCACAAATACCTTGAAGCCCACAGCGCAGTGTGGCCATTCAGCCTTATGGCACTTTAGGTCATGTTTGGGAGTACAACACGGCTAATCGTTTTCAACATGTAAAATGGTCCTACCCTTACCCCAAAACCACCCACATCCCCCCCACCACTCCCCTCAAAAACCCCAACTATCTATGGCCTTCCTATCCCTAGCCCCACCCCTTTACCTCACCACGGTCTTTCCCACCACCCAGAGCCCCCTATCCACTCCCTCCTCCCACCCCTCCAACCCTGACTCTCTATGACCTTCCCATCCCTAGCTACGGCCTATATCCCCCCCAGCCCCGCCTCTTACTGATCACGCCTCTTCCCACCACCCACATACGCCTAGAGTAGACATTCCCCCAACCCACCCCTCAAATCCCGACTCTCTATGACCTTCCTATCCCTAGCTACAGCCCCTTTTCCCAAGCCCCGCCCCCTTCCTTGACCCCCCCCACCCATTCCCCTAGCCACCCGTCGAACCCCGACCCTGTCTACGACGTTCCTATCCCTAGCTATGGTCCCTTTCCCCTTCCCACCACTCCTAGCAACCCCCCCACACACACCTCAAATTCCGACTCTGATCTTCCTATCCCTAGCTCCGCCTTTTTCCCCTCACCTCACCCCCTCCCACCCCTCGAATCCAGACTCTACGACATTCCTATCCCTAGCCATGGCCCCTTTTACCTAGCCACACCACCCCTTCTTTGATGGAACAGACATGCAGCACAGTAACCTTGAACTTTGACCACCAAAATCGAATCAGTTCGTCCTTGAGTCCAAGTTGACGTTTAAGCCAAATTTGAAGAAATTCTCTCAAGGCGTTCCTGAGATATCGTGTTAACGAGCATGAAAATGGCGGTCGTGAGGTTACAGTGACCTTGAACTTTGACCACCTAAATCTAATCAGTTCATCCTTGAGTCCAAGTGGACGTTTGAGCCAAATTTAAAGCAATTCCATCAAGGCGTTCCTAAGATATCGCATTAACAAGCATGAAAATGGCATTCGTGAGGTCACAGTGACCATGAACTTTGACCACCAAAATCTAACCAGTTCATCGTTGAGTCCAAGTGGACATTTGAGCCAAATTTGAAGCAATTCCATGAAGACGTTCCAGAGATATATCGCGTTAACGAGAATCGGACGGGCATACGTACGTACGCCGAACTGACAACCCGAAAACATAAATGCCTCCGGCCACAGCCATCACCGGGTGGAGGCATAAAAATGTGTTCGCACGGCACACAGATGTCACCATGATGACGCCACAATGTCCCGATACATCGTGGATAAGAACGTCCGCTGACCTTCTTAGCCAAGGAGCACGCTTTCTCTGGGGAGTTGAGTATCTCGTAGTAGAAGACTGAGAAGTTCAGGGCCAAGCCCAAGCGGATGGGATGTGTGGGATCCATCTTGTCCATGCTGATTTCAAATGCCTGCTGGTATGCTTTCTGAGATTGGTCAATGGTATCTGGGGACACAAAGGAAGGAATCAAACAGATGAATGACAGAAATGTTGTTTATTAGCACAACAATGAATTCGTTTAGGCGAGTGGCTAAATCTGGAAGACACTATGCTGCTAATAAGAGAACATTCAAAGCAGAGTTTAAAAAAAAAACTCTTAAACTGGTCACAAAACGTCCACCCTGTGGGAGAGCTGGAGGCCCGCTCGGTTGGCCGACACCCACCACTTTATGCCCTCCTATGAGACAGGGCCCTGTGGTCGCGCGAGTGTTACGCACCAACCTACTTGACATCATTTCCAGCTCTCAGCATGACCAAATCGGACACATTCCTATTTGGAGTGTGAAGGGGCCCAGAGTCAAAAAGGGGGATGTAGAGGCTTACTTTAGCTTTTACAGATCATTAAAAAGACGTCCTCTACACATCACACATGAAGAAAAAAGAAAAGTTATACGTAGAATAGTTTAGGTACAATTCCCCACCTTTGCGTTTGAGAATGTTGCTACTGTAGTTGCAAGATAAGATTAATTCTACTTCAGATTACATTTATTCACTTCAAAAACTTAATTTGGAGAATTTATATTGAACACCTTAGAGAAGGCGTTTGTCCTTTTGAAGGAAGGGACCTCACACTTCAACTCACCTTTCTTGTCGGCTCCAGCAGCAACTTCGGCAAGGTATCTGTAGTAATCTCCCTTCATCTTTAGGTAGAACACTTTGCTCTCTGGATTCGTGGAGTTTTCAATTAAATATTTATCCAGCAGTTGCTGTGAAGTGTGAAGAGAGAAATGACAGGATCAATAACTTTGTTAAAGATTAAAATGTGTAGACAATCATCAGCCCAAACCAGAAGAACACTAGACAACATGATCACAATGTCACACAAAAAAAAAAAAAGAATGTCACCATGTCAGACGAGGTAATCATTCTGCCATAATTTCGTGACGTCTCTTGGCCGGGAGAGTGACAACACTACAAGTCTGATCCCGACCAGGACTGCCAACTCTGATGCAGAACATCGGGAACGACACGCATGCCACCACAAGTCCATTTTCTCACGCAGTGAAAAACAGAATCAAATTGATAACCTCACAGAGTGAAAACATGACTGACAGCGCATGGACAGGTAAGACAGACAGCACAGTGCCACAGCAGAAAGCGAGGAATAGCCTATAGGTTACAAAATCTAGCCTGGTATATTTGTAGCCTACAATATAATAGATTGTGTAGCTCACAGCATGCTGCTGCGGCTCTCCCTCTTCTCTCTCATCAGGCAGGCAGAGTGTGTGAGTTGCTATGGTTACGGGGCGTGTTTTTCCGCATTTCAAGCTGAAGTCAAAAGGAACTCGTAATAGTTGTCAAACTACATGGGAAAATAATTCAGCACGATGAAAAGACTAAGCATGCCAGTCTTTTCATCTGGGTGTCGTGAGGCGTCCCAGACGCCCGAGTCCGACGCTGGTCTTTGATTCTGTCACACTACAAACAAGAGGTAAAGACGGCCGTTCTTTGTTCCAGACGGTCATATTCAGGCCCGACGCTGAAAATGTGTCATGTGCGACCAAATCGTTTGAAAATGGGGCTGAATTCATGTAGTCTGATCCCGGCATAAGACACACTGAGGGGGGAAGATCAGTAAACTAGGATTTGATTATTATGATTATGGTTTGTGTGTCAAAAAGACTGGGTGGGCCACACCCATCATGAATGCCTCTGTTAGCCTCTGTCCACCAGAGAGCACTACTTCCTCTGCTCTTCATCGCTGTATACCTCAGTGATCAATGAGTTTAGTTCCTCTCTATCAGGAGCCAAGCACATATGCTCACTCAGCGCTCATCCAGTAGTCGTTTAAGGACAGGATCCATTTTACATTGTCAATTGCAGCTCAAGTCTTTCCAAATAGTCCACAATCAGGCCAGGCCTCTTCTGTCTTCATGGCTGTCCTTTGCCCAAAATCCCACACTGGTTCTATGAACACTGTTCCTTCGTTATGACTGTATAGCTAAGCCTACTGTGTGAACAGTTCCTTCGTTACCACTGTATAGCTAAGCCTACTGTCTTCCTGCTGACACACTGGTTCTATAAACACTGTTCCTTCGTTATGACTGTATAGTTAAGCCTACTGTCTTACTGCAGACACACTGGTTCTATGAACACTGTTCCTTTGTTATTACTGTATAGTTAAGCCTACTGTCTTACTGCTGCTGACACACTGGTTCTATGAACACTGTTCCTTCGTTATGACTGTATAGTTAAGCCTACTGTCTTACTGCAGACACACTGGTTCTATGAACACTTCCTTGGTTATTACTGTATAGTTAAGCCTACTGTCTTACTGCAGACACACTGGTTCTATGAACACTGTTCCTTCGTTATGACTGTATAGTTAAGCCTACTGTCTTACTGCAGACACACTGGTTCTATGAACACTGTTCCTTTGTTATTACTGTATAGTTAAGCCTACCTGTTTTACTGCTGCTGACACTGGTTCTATGAACACTGTTCCTTGGTTATTACTGTATAGTTAAGCCTACTGTCTTACTGCTGACACACTGGTTCTATGAACACTGTTCCTTGGTTATTACTGTATAGTTAAGCCTACCTGTCTTACTGCTGACACACTGGTTCTATGAACACTGTTCCTTGGTTATTACTGTATAGTTAAGCCTACCTGTCTTACTGCTGACACACTGGTTCTATGAACACTGTTCCTTGGTTATTACTGTATAGTTAAGCCTACCTGTCTTACTGCTGACACACTGGTTCTATGAACACTTCCTTGGTTATTACTGTATAGTTAAGCCTACTGTCTTACTGCTGACACACTGGTTATATGAACACTGTTCCTTGGTTATTACTGTATAGTTAAGCCTACCTGTCTTACTGCTGACACACTGGTTCTATGAACACTGTTCCTTTGTTATTACTGTATAGCTAAGCCTACCTGTTTTACTGCTGCTGACACTGGTTCTATGAACACTGTTCCTTGGTTATTACTGTATAGTTAAGCCTACTGTCTTACTGCTGACACACTGGTTCTATATGAACAATGTTCCTTGGTTATTACTGTATAGTTAAGCCTACCTGTCTTACTGCTGACACACTGGTTCTATGAACACTTCCTTGGTTATTACTGTATAGTTAAGCCTACTGTCTTACTGCTGACACACTGGTTCTATGAACACTTCCTTGGTTATTACTGTATAGTTAAGCCTACTGTCTTACTGAGGACACCGTGGCCTAAGGTGTAATTTAGCACCCTTGAAAACATCCCATTTCATTCCCTAGTTAAATGTCTTCCCAAATGTTCCATTATCAAAGTCTGGGAAACAGATCATGATGCAAGGCCAAACACCAGGCCAGTGTCCCCAAACAGCCCTGGGGTGCCACCTGTGTTACATCATCCCACCAGCAGACACTACTGCTGAACCCACCTGTGTTACATCATCCCACCAGCAGACACTACTGCTGAACCCACCTGTGTTACATCATCCCACCAGCAGACACTACTGCTGAACCCACCTGTGTTACATCATCCCACCAGCAGACACTACTGCTGAACCCACCTGTGTTCCATCATCCCACCAGCAGACACTACTGCTGAACCCACCTGTGTTACATCATCCCACCAGCAGACACTACTGCTGAACCCACCTGTGTTACATCATCCCACCAGCAGACACTACTGCTGAACCCACCTGTGTTCCATCATCCCACCAGCAGACACTACTGCTGAACCCACCTGTGTTCCATCATCCCACCAGCAGACACTACTGCTGAACCCACCTGTGTTACATCATCCCACCAGCAGACACTACTGCTGAACCCACCTGTGTTACATCATCCCACCAGCAGACACTACTGCTGAACCCACCTGTGTTACATCATCCCACCAGCAGACACTACTGCTGAACCCACCTGTGTTACATCATCCCACCAGCAGACACTACTGCTGAACCCACCTGTGTTACATCATCCCACCAGCAGACACTAGTGCTGAACCCGTGAGGACCATGCTCACAGAATGAGCATGTACATTTAAAAAGCAGAGGCCGCTCAGTCTCTGGCAGGCAAGTTGAGGATCCGCCCTACTGTACTGTAGGTTCATGACGACAGTTAGCCTTGCAGATGGGGAAGTTCAAATGTGACGAGTTTCATTCTGTGCAGAAGCAAAACCACCAACTTCCTTTAAGTAAAATTACCCTGAAGTTTTATATTCAATTCCGCCACAGATTTAATGCAATGATGTTTATACAAAACAGATTTGATCGTAAATGAAATTAATTAATGAAATTAAGTCGCATGAAGGCTACATGTTAACAGCCAGGAAGAGTTGAATATGGCTGCGTTGTTAAGACAGCAGAGGGATTTTAACAGCAAAAAGAGTCATAATTATGTAAATTACTCTACACGCTCTAGCTCAGCCACCTTCCTTTTAAGGGAAATGGGAAGATTACTGTGGCTAATCTGTGTCAGTGAGACCATGGCTATTGGCTTATGGTCAAGTTAACAGATTTAGAGAGCAGATTAAACCTTACACCCAGGATGAAAACGCTTCCAACACCTCAGGCTCAAACCTAATGAGAGTCCTGACCCAGAGACAGGTACTGTCAATACTGGTGGATCAATACTTATCTCTCTGTAACTTCAACAGAATTTTGATCAAAACATTTTGATCAAAAATATTTTTCTTAAAAAAAAAAGAAAAAGAAAAAAACCCTGGGGGAAAAGAGGCTGGCCCAGCCCGAGCCCTACCCACCGCAGCAGCCACTCCCCAGCCAGTTACTGACAAAGACTGGCTCAGCCGAAACACGCGCATGTCTCAAGTGCCGAGCATTCCTCTCTCATTGCATGCACTGCACAATAGACAAGCAGAGGAGTCGCCTCGCTCACAGTGCTTTCACACAAGGCTCTGATTTCACACAGACAGCCAGGCCAAACCGTGCTGCTGCTGGATGAAAGCCTAACTCACTACATCGCCGAGTGCCTTCACATCTGCGTCTAGCAGGAGTTGAACTTGCTGCTGTTCTTACTGTCAAATCAATAACACTATAATTAACAGTGGAGTTTTCAGTTTGAGAAGGGGCTAGGTTTCCCGTTTTGTTTCTCATCAAATGTGATCATCAAGACACAATATTGATTAAGAACAACATTGGGGCATCTCCATGACCAAACCTAGACAAGAGTTTGACTTTGAAATGTGACTTGCCATGGTTATATGCCCCACCATAAGGACATCAGACAAGCCTAGACTGTGGTAGAATGGAGTGGACAGTGAACATCGACTTCTTTTTAAAGAACAAATGGCTTTTGTTGCAAGCATTCTACTGTCAACATGAAGTCTGCAATGTCATGTTCTGGAGGAGAGTGTGAATACCCCGAATCTGTTCAAGTGGACAGGTGCCACCCTGTCTGGTCTAGGAGCCCTGCATGCCATCTGACATGGAAACAAAGCATCATCAAGCCACTGCTGCCTCCTAACCGAGACCTGAATGCTCTCAGCTGAGATGGAGTCTGACTGCACTGGTTTCACTGAAGTACTGTGCAGGAAAGGAAACCGTCGAGACGAGGGGAGCGTGAACAGATAACTGGTCTCTTGCAGTCTCCGTGCTGCTCCGTGCATAGCTAACCTGTCAGGGCTCTGCAGACAAGTTACGGCATGAAGTGTTACACCCGCCCTCTTCTTCCTCTAACACACCCTCAGTCAACACTCACTAGCAGAGATAGGCTGAGTCAGGGACATGCACACACACACCTCCAAAACACACATTTTCTCGCATGGGAAGATGGTTGAAAATGAACAGCCCCTACAGCATTGCACTGCATTTTTAAGGCCAGCAGCTCAGGGAAATCATCTCAATCTTACGGCTAAGCCTCCACCTTGATCTCCTCTAATCCATTATCAAGGCGGGCTGGAAATAATGTAAAGCAATATTCCCTGCTGTTGCCTTGGATTAAACAAGAGGTGAAAGCGTGCCACCTCCCAGGCCCTGAATAGGAACAATAACAGTGACTGTACTCCAGTACAACTACACCTGACCTGGCAGTGCACAAACTAATGTCTGAATTTCAATAGGTGGCTCAGTGGGGGGTGTCATTTCTAGTGACCTGAACAAACTAGGCCGTGGCTAATTCACAAAGTCTTTTATGCATGCAAAGTCTTACACTTGGCTAACCACATTGCAGTTCTATGTATGTGGCAGATGGGACTGCATGGTTATCAAACACTAACAGGGAAGTGCACGTTTTCTGTCCCACCCATTCAGACACACCTTGCTGCTGGTATTGTTGTCCCTATGACCTTTCATCGGTTCACGCCCTCAATGTTTCAAGCCATTGTTCCAGTTACAGATTCCCAAAAGGCAGGAACGATGGGCGGACTACATAATACTTCCTTGTCCTCTCCGACAGAGGCCATATTTATAGAACAGAGGAGCTCACAGGAAATGGGGGAGATGCCATTTGACACACATTATTAGACTAAAACAACCACATCATTTCCGACTATGGATTGTGCTAAAGGCGTGTGTACAGAATGATGTGGCATGCTTAATCCTAAAGAGTAGGACCACATTGCACATCGAAAGACTCAACACAATGTGTTCGGATGACGTTTTTTTTTTTTTTTTTCTCCGTTGAGCAAACGTGATTCCTTCTGTCAACTGTAGGGCTATTGAGCGACCAGCGTGCTTCTGACAGCACAAAGCACTGCTCTGCTCTCAGGAGAAAATACTTTTCTCTTTCACAACCGATCAAACAACGCGACAGAGATTGCAAGGTCCCAAAAGAAGCAGACAAAGTGAATAACTGAAGACTAGTTTTTGCACTTCACTGCCAACAGGAGTGGGGCAGTAGCAATGAAAAACACCAGTAATTATGTGCCAGCTGATAGCTGATTCTATTGGGCTGTATACAATAATGTTTTAACTGCAACCTTAATGAGCAAAGTCATTGAAATTATACAATTCCAGAAAGACGCTTCCCTAATAGACTTATTGTCAATTGAATCTGCATTGATTTTCAACAATGGTAAAACATGAGACTTTACCAATACGTCCTGGCAGATTTGCCGCAGCTCAGCTTCCACCTTCTCCCGATATTCAGTCACCATCTGCTGCTTCTTGTCGCTTCCATCGGTCTTCTGTCCGATGCTGGAAATCACCCTCCATGCCGACCGTCTCGCTCCGACCACGTTTTTGTAAGCGACGGATAGCAGGTTCCTCTCCTCGTTTGACAGCTCGTCCCCCTTCTCTGTAACCTCCTTCATAGATGCGGCCATATCATCATAGCGCTCAGCCTGCTCCGCCAACTTGGCCTTCTGAATAAGCTCCGTTTTATCCATAGTTTATATTTTTGTATTGCGGTATTCACCGGGGATTAAGAAAGCAGAAGTCCGGGAATGTGACAGTCAAGGAATGCAAGTGGTAGTAGGGACAGCGCAGGGTCGATGGACAACCTTGTTCCCCACAGTAACGTTACAAGCTGCGAAGAGAAATGATGGCATTAGCATGCTGATGACAAACATTCAAGGCAAAACAAGTTTTCATGGAGACAATAACGTTAATCTGCTTGTATTCATCTTGAGATCGGAGAACATGCACCCTCATTATATGGATGGGAGTTAGCTGGGTAGCTATGTGCGAATGCGGATCAGATTCCATTAGCACTTAAGGCTAGCTAACGTCACTAGTTAGCAGCTCGCGTTGATCATCCCTAAACATATCTGGTTAACGTTACTTAACTGTAATGGCAAGCTAAAGTCATATCGCTAACGTTAGCTGCGGGCATCGGAAGCAGAGAGCTGCTGCTAAACACATTTCGCCACAAAGCTGGCTCGTACACCTAGCAGGGTAGCGTTAGCAAAAGCTAACTAGCATAGCTACTCGGGCCACTCCTTTCAATAAAAATGTAACGTTAATGTTGCTCACACAAAATAGCTAACGTACTAAGCATGCCAGAATTTGCCTTCGATTTACTAGGCAACCAGTGTATACACATTCAAAGAAAAAACAGAAAAGAAAAAGCTACTCAACGATTCTGACCTACTGAGGTCCAAATTTGCTCCACAAATTGATCCGATTTGAGAGATTGGTCAGAAAGGCAAAGAACAGCAGCAGTCGTGAAATCCAACTGAACTTGCTAAATGGGGCGTTTTAACTTGATTTTGTAGCTCCAATCACACATCGTTATTTCACTTGATAGACAGTCATTTCTAGAGGCATCAACCAGTAGTTGCTTAGCGCGGGGAAAGGGGCGGGCCTTAAGGGTAGTTTGACAGACCAGTAGGCTGCAGTTGGGGCCACGGGGTTTCCTCCAATTAGAGCAAGGGAGAAGACGTCACCGTATTGCCATGGTGATGCTCCTCCAATCACACACCCCTTTCACACGCTGTGTAGGCAGACGCTACGGAGGCGGGCGTGGCACTCACTCTTTTTTAGTGATAGACATTTATCTTTGACATAATTTTCCAAACTAGTAATTTGGGAATGATGTGTTCAGTTATTATACACTGATTGTAACCGTTATTATCGGCCTACATATACCGTTATATATATTACTACGTCATAAAATCGAGCCCTTTTGTCACTTTGTACCAATGTTGAGCTCTGTGTCTGCCTTCCCTTCCACTCACCCCACTGCAATGTGTAAAAACAGCATAGCAGCGATCCCTTTCAAGTGTTACTTTGCAGTCAGTCAGACACAGTCACCCTCCTCCTCCTACATCCCATTTCTGGTTTTAGCCAGACACAACTCTCCTCGACTGGCTTCGCTCCAACTCAGATACATTCTGTCATGGCAGATGCGCAGCCGAAAGTGGTTTGGTTTGATCAGATTTCTCAAATCTAGGATATCCAGTCTAACAGCAGCCTAATTATCCAGTCTGACTATGGCAGGTCTCATGCTGTCACTGCAAACAAAATCCCAATGTCATTTTTCCAACATAAATATTTTCTTGCTGTCTGTTAAGATATTTCAACTTTTGTATTATATATTATATCATTTTCAAATTTTGTATCCCCCTCCCCCACTTCTTCAACCTTCCTCTTGGCAGTCCAGCCTGTATTTTTTACTGCATTCAAATAATGGCAGGCTGCATTAGCTGAAGCTGAAAGGTGGGGGCTCCAAACTCAGAAGGGGCCAAAGACACTCCCTTTAGATTACATTACATTAGATTTAGATTACATCCCTTTACATTACATCAGTCCCACCATGTAGAGCACCACTGTCCCGTCTGCTCCAACCCAAACCCCAGGAATCTCTGACTTTGAATGGTGAGAAATCAGACTGACCCATGCCACATATCTCACACAGGGGGGAAACAGATGACACAGTCCACAAATGCTCTGACGGTTGTCTCTTTCTTTAGGCTCTGTCTCATCAATTATCCTGTCTCGATGACGGGACGTGCTGTCCCACTGCATTTAGGGGGATGACAATAGCCTCTGTACATCCGGGGGAGGGATCGGTTACCATTCTGGAATGTTCCCTAAGCTTGGAAACATGTAATTCTACCCCAAAACCCTTTGGCTCTATGGATGAGCAGACAAGGAAGGGCTCACATAATATGGCAGTATTCCTGTATTTTCACCTGTGTAATGCACTGACCGATTGGTTTAGTTTAATTACCTGTTATATTACCTGCAACAAGGCTAAGTCAGAACCTAGCATATGGCCATCGCGATACAGCGTTCACGAGCATCTGCACTCAAATTGGACTGGACAAAGCCAGATATAGGGCCCGCTTGCGATGGCCAAAAATAGCAGAATACTACAAACCTGTATAATGTGGATGTGAATGTAGGCTATGTATGTTATGTATGTTATATTTATGGAATAGAAATAGTGTAAACAAATTAAGAGGCAATATCTCGCATATTGAGTTTTTCTAATACGGTAATTTACTTTGAGTTATATGAGAAAATTAAGATTCCATCTACCACCACTTGCAAATCCTTCAGTGATCCCTGTGCATCTGCTTACCTCACACCTGCTATCGCTCTCACCTTTGCACTAGTTTGACCTCCACCCTGCTTTACCTTTCAGTCACACAGGTAGGCAGGTCAGCAAGCTGCTGAGAAACTGAAAAGGTGTGGGCTTACGTCATGCTTGGAAACCCCTGGGTGTGTTGTCTCACTCTCCACTGAAACCTGCCTACCGCAACAGCTCTCGTTTGGCCTTGCTGACACATCAAGAGATTGACACCCACTGGTGTTATGTTATGTGGCAAGTTAATTAAAGTTTGACTTACAGAAATGTGTGATCCATTACTCATACAATGATGACACTATTATCCTGTGCCAAACCAATATACCTACATCATAAAATGTTAATCTTGTGATTAAATGTCATTTGTCATATTGACACATGAGTGGTTAACATACATCTGAGGCTTCTTCCCATACCATAAACATTTTTTAGCTTTCCTGAGCATACATTCCCATGGAAAAGTTATGCATAGTTTATCATTCCTGGCAGACAACAGTGGCTGATGGAAGCTTTAATCTCAGCCTTGACTTGTTCAAATGTTTGCGAGCTTCACCAACAAGCAGATCAGTGTAACATGGCAGTAAGGAAAGGATAGCAGACAACGCCACCTTTGGAATTTCACCCAATGGAAGTATCACTAGAATGAGACCAAATACCCAAGCAAGATTCATCCACTGAGGCCAGACGCATTTCCAAATAAATTAAGATTAAAGTACAGACAACTGTCCAGCATCATGCATTCATGAACAACCTGAGGAAACAGAACCCTCTGATGTGACCCTGGTGTCCCTGCCCACAGAGTGGTGTTGGCTGCTGCCAGCCACAACTTCAGCCTCATGTTCACCACCTGTATGATGGAGTCCATGTCCCATGAGGTGGACCTGAGGAGTGTTAAGACTGAGATCATTGAGCTGCTGGTTGAGTTTTATCTACACAGCCCAGATCCTTGTCAACAGCAGTAATGTCCAGTCTCGGCTGAATACAGCCAACCAGATTGAGCCGGTGAAGAAGATGTGAACCAGTGAAGAAGATGTGAAGTTCCTCAAGGGACAGATTGATGCTACAAACTGCCTGGGTATCACAACCCTGGCAGAGTGTATGAACCGAAGGCAGCAGCGAACTTTGTCCAGCTGCATTCTACTGATGAAGGCTATAAACTGGATGGTGTTATTGGACGTTAAACAGCTCACACATCTCCTGCACAGGACACACTCTCACCGTCTGTGCTGGGGCCCAGGTCTATATCACCCAGCAGTGCACTGGATGAAGTAACAGAGCATTACAGTACATGGTGGAGGTGTTGGGGTGCATCAGCTTCTCGCTGGCCTCAAAACCCTTCCTGACTGCAGGCCAAGCCCCTCATCCAGGAAGAAACACAGTGCTTCGATGGTCATCAGCGGGATGAACTACTTGCTGTCTCTGAAGGACCTGGGATAGAGCAGCCGACCCCGATGCAAGAAACCACTACCGTATGGCTCAGTTTGGAGGCTCTCAGCCGCTACTTCAACCCCAAGGACTTCAGCTCGAGAGACATCCGTTGCACCTTCGAGAAGCAGCAGACACCACAGCCCTCTTCTGGGACAACGTGGTCTACATGCTGTGCACCTCACAGCTGTTGACTGGAAGTAAAACAAAATACATTGCATTGTCAGGAAGTTGCATTTTTTTCTACCATTGGAAAAAACTAGGACACTTATCAAAGCTACAATAAAACAGTGGAGCACTAGAGTGGGTGAGGGCCAATGAAGTAGAGGTTGACTACGAGGTGCAACCACAGCAAAAAAAATATCAAGAATACAAGGTGTTCAGCATGCCGTGAAAGGACTGGACTAACCCTACCCAGACAGCACTCAGCTCTAGATTCCCACTAAGAAGCCCTAAAACATATGCCCCAGGGAAATATACCAGTTGATTCACACAGTTATACTTCATACAATGGTTAAATTGTTAACGTTAAGCCACACTGTTCCAACTACACACTGAATAGGACACCGAATAGACACTGAATCAGGCACTTCAATCACCCTACTTACCAAATGTAACTGTCCTGGGCCCATTACAACCAGTTGTACCTCACTGGATGAGATCTGCTACAGACAGACAGAATGGCCACCATCAGGAAGCCAAGATGCTACAAAGACAATAGCCAGGTTAACTGAATTAAAATCACAAAACACAGCAAGGGCCATGTAGCATGACACTATAGCTCCCTACCTACAGTGCCGCCAGGTGACGAATGAAAAACAAAATCCAGCAGGACATGGGCTCTGTAGGCAGGCAGAGAAGGAATGCCCACAGATACTGAAATAGCTCCTATTTAAACCACCTGCACTGATTGAAATGATTGGTAGTGGGCGGAGTTGTTGCTACCATAGGCTATATTGGCACTAAATGCAGTGGAAGGCAAACAGGGACAGTGTTCCCTGCTACATCAGGAAAACACTCTTCTTTTCTCCCTCAACGGTTGGACTGCAGTTCCACAGTACTGACTGCCAGGGAATGACACTGACTGAGAAAAGAATTGACAGGCACATTTTATTTGAACTCCTTTCTTCTTCAGGGTTGACTGCAGGCCTACTCTTCCTATTGACTGTCGCTAATGATGAGGCCAGCTGTCTGACATGGTCTGGAGACGTATTGGCAGTGAGGCATCACGAGATGCCTGAGAGTGCAATCTGGGTCACTTTGACTTTTCATTGGTTAAGGAGGACTATGATCTGGGGAAATACTTTCTTAATTCCAGCAGTGAAAAAAGTAGACATCCATTGTTGAACATTTTTCTGTATACTTTTCTGCACATTCTCTGCACATGAGTTACATGCCCCACAGAAATATGTCATGTTAGGGGGGTTTAACATCCAACAAACACCGCTATAGGGTTGCTCGCCAGAAAAAATAACCCGAAGATGTTCATTGAAGAGCCCCTATATGCTGGAAGATCATGGAAGTATTGTCACGGTGCATCACCCTTTCATGAAGGGGTTCCTCCAGGAACCTTCTGCATGGGGTTCCCTTACAGTTGTAATCTGAAGAACCCCCGCAAGGTTCCTCAAAGCTTTGGAAAGTGAACATAGGTTTTCAGTTTTAGATTCTCTTTTTACTTGCACTATTTTCATTATCTCCCCCCCTTTCCCCCTTTCATTCAAATCTCACAGTGCATCCTCACCCCTCTACTCCCCACCCACACAATGATGAGCCAATACACATTTGAATGGATGGGAGGTGGGACGTGGTTAGGTGGGACCGGGGGGGGTGACCGGGGGGGTGTGTAGGAGGAGAAGTCCATATACTGTAGGCAAGTGAAGAGAAGATTCCTACACACTGTCATTTACTTACTAAACGTATAAGTTCCTAATTAATTAATTAATTGCAGTTCAGGACTTCAGGGTTGACCCTTTGTTTTAGCGTCGCGGGGGTTGGGATTGGGGGGGGGTGTGAGGGGGGAAAAGCGTGTCTAAAAGGTTTGAGATTGTTATTGTTGTCTGTTGTTCTTGTTATTATTGTTGCTAATGATGATGATGATAAAGACTACATTTAGCACTATTGATTTACAGTGTGCCTACATTCACCCATTCACACACACGTTCACACACTGATGGTGGAAAGCTACCACGCAGGGTGCTGGCACAGCCACCGGGAGCAATTTGGGCTGTGAAAAAGGCCCATCACATGTTGCTGACTCAATGGCAAACTGATGAATATTTTTACTGCAAAGAAATCATCCTACAACAGCCAGCCAGACTCTGATGTAATGTATCTGTGCAACTGGTTTGTGTTTCTATCAACTGTTGTTTCAGCAAGACAAGCAAGTCAAGCAACTTACAAACTTACAAGCAACTTACAAAGGTAACATCCTATGACAGACTTTTCTCCAGAGGTTTTTTAAATGAAAAAGTATCAACGAATAAATGGCTGAGACTGTCAGAGCTACACTACTTATATTCTGGATAATCCAAAAAAAAAAGCAGTGTCTTCCTATTGGATCCCTTGTGACTACTGTAATAAAAACAAAGCATTAATTTTTACTTCATTCAAATCCTCTCCTGAACTTAAATGTATATATTTGAATGATGACTGCTACCTTAAACTCCAAAGGCTAAGAGACATTTCTTTTAATAGAAATGACATTCAGATACAGAGTATTTTGTCCACAGTAGGGCAGATGGCTATAAATAGAGATGGTTAATAGGTTGGGAAATCCCATGGCTTCAGCTCTAGTTTTGAGCTGCTTGTGTGGGGATGAGCCAGCAGCAGCGGGGCAGCTCCTCCTATACAGTAGCTCAGGTTCAAATCCTGGTTGTTTCATTTGCAGCCATTATCGCTGTCAGGACTGAATGGGGCGGCTGTGGCTCAGGAGGTAGAGCGCATCGTCCACCAACCAAAAGGTCGGTGGTTCGATCCCCGGCTCCTCCAGTCCGCATGTCGAAGTGTCCTTGGGCAAGACACTGAACCCCAAATTGCTCCCAATGGCTGTGCCAGCACCCTGCATGGCAGCTTGCCGCCTTCGGTGTGTGAATGGGTGAATGTAGCTTCGGTGTGTGAATGGGTGAATGTAGCTTCGGTGTGTGAATGGGTGAATGTAGGCACATTGTAAAGCGCTATATAAATGCAGTCCATTACCATCCATGAATGAACTAGGATGCAATTTTGATCACATTTTAGGGATCGAAAAAGAAAAAGAGAAATGTTGTCCATGTCAATTATATGTATGCATCTCTAGAGATTCTTGGTTATTTTTCGGACACCAATTTGCTCAGAGCCTTTATTAATCAGGAGATTAATATTTTGGCAGCATACACTATTAATTTACAGCAGAGATAGAGGAGCATAGATTTTCGAGATAGGTCAAATTATCTTCTCTTACAGACTATCCACACTAGAGAATATATTACATGCAATTAGAACGCATGCCCACGCGCGCACGCACACACACACACACACACACACACACACACACACACACACACACACACACACACACACACACACACACACGCACGCATGCACGCGCACACTTGACTACTTTCACAGTGGCTCTCTCTTTGCCTCAGTGTAGATGTGCTGCTGAGTTCCAGCAGTACATTTAGAGTGTGGTGATGGCAGGAGGGTGAATAATAGATGAGAGATGAAGCTATTTTCTGAACCTCATTAGATCCTTGTTCTGTATTTAAGGGACACCATTTCTGCCATTGTCATCCTTTCTTCATAGTCTAATAATCGGTTTTGAAAAATAAATTACACCATGTGCTGCTTGTGCATTAGTGAAGTTTACCGACCAGATTAGTCTCGTTAGTTTAGAATATGAAGATTGTGTGAAATCAGATGACAGGTGTCATTGGTTGCTGATTGGTTGTATCTGTGCGTCTATTGTGCACGTTGTTTGTGTGTGGCTACGTAGCTGGCCGACTGGTGGTTCACCCTCTGCACCGAGCAGTTGTGGGAGGTCTTCTCATGGCAATAGACTACTTGCACAACTCCACTACTTCCTGAAATGAGTAGGGCATACTGGTTTCCTGTCTTACACTATTGGATGAACTGATTAATGTCAGGTGTGCCTGACTGCTGCAGTCACAACAACAGTGATCAGGCACACCTGACATTAATCAGTTCATCCAATAGTGGAGGACAGGAAACCAAGATGCCATACTCATTTCAGGAAGTAGTGGAGTTGTGCAAGTAGTCAATTAGGCCTCTTCTCTCAGTTCTAATTAGAGGTTATTAAAACACTCTCGTGCTCCTGGCTGCTCCCTGTCTATCAGCACGCCCCCACCCCCCCCACACACACACACCACAATTGCAATAGGGTATGGGGTCTAATTAAACCCACCAGAGACTGCCAGTGAATAATCAAGTAGGATTTAGACTAGGGGTAGGCAATTATTCTTCCTGGGGGGCCGCATGAGAAACCCAGATTGTTGCCAGGGGCCCAAAAAATATTGTCATGCTGTAACCTCTAATTTTACAACTACATTAAATTATAGAAAACATACTGTGCAGTTATTCTTAAAGTCGAGCTGAACCCAAGAATGACTTTTCTTTTCTTTTAGTTCAAATACCTGGGTATGCAGTGCACCTATTTAATAATGTATGCAAAACAAATCACAACAATCTCATTTCTTTCCTTTTTCACACTTTTTCACATCAAAAGTTCGTTTTTCAAGATTTCATTGATAACAGTAATTTACAGTTTGCTGACGTCACCCAGTACTATCAAATTTCTACCCCATTTCAACCAATCATATCACGACATGCAGCTGTCAATCAAATCTTCATTTCTGGATAATTTTCTCTTCCAAATGAAGTCGAAAATGGTGCCTAGTGCCTGTCATCTGGCAGAATTCCTATCCCATAACTATAACTACTAACTTGGCCAATTGTTAGAAACATGGATAAAAAACAAAAACTATAATCTCTAAGAATGCAAAGAAATGTAACTGGCTCTTAAAACGCGCATTCCAGGGATATCGTATCGTTATAGCAGCGATAATGGTTGGTTGTCAGGGGTTGTCAGGGGTTGTCAGAGCTTAGTTGTCAGGGGTCGCACTTCGGAGATTCCAGGCCGACGTGCTGCACTCTCCGCTCGGCAACACGAAGGCAGCTGGCTGCCTGCGGGCCGTTGAGCTCCACTCAGCCACTCAGCCTCCCGTCAAAAGGCTCTTCCCGAGGGGAGCGCCACAACACACTGAATCGCACTCGATTTGGAGGCGGAACACGCCAGGATTGGCCAAAGCCCAATCCAGTCCCCAGAATTGTCAAATAAAATCATCGACATGATACTATGACCCGCCTCTCAACCTGTCATCTTAGACAAACTATGTTTTCAGTCTGAAACGGACTCATTATGCACGTGACGAACAGGTTCAGTTCGACTTTAAGCAAGTATTATATTGAAAATCACTCCAAACAGCTAATTTAGGTCATCTCATTCTACTGTATGTTTTTAGCTTCAATGAGTAAAATGATGCAGTTTGTCTTAGACCTCCCAGGCCAGGCAGAACCATCATGAGGGCCGCATCTGGCCCCCGGGCCGCATAATGCCTCTTCCCCGGCCTCTCTTTCATTTCAGTAATGTCAGCTTGTCTTCTTCTCCAGTCTGACACAGCAGGAAGGTGAAGCTTGCGTAGTTTTCCACTGCTTTGACGTGTTTTTCACTTGTTTCTCCTCACAGTGGAGATTACAGCACCTGCTTTTCACTTGTTTCTCCTCACAGTGGAGATTACAGCACCTGCTTTTCACTTGTTTCTCCTCACAGTGGAGATTACAGCACCTGCATATTTGCATCAGGGATATCTGTGTATTATCAAACAAATGTGACCATGCTAAGTCCGCTGCACTGTGTAAAATGTGCTGCGTGACCCCGAAACCGTCGTGTGTGTGTGTGTGTGTGTGTGTGTGTGTGTGTGTGTGTGTGTGTGTGTGTGTGTGTGTGTGTGTGTGTGTGTGTGTGTGTGTGATTGTGTAGTTTGTGTGTGTAATGCTGAGCTTGGTATGCAGCTTGCATGCCTTCTGGTCTCACTATCTCTCATATTCTTCGACTGCCTGTATGAATAATGCACCAACTAGGCTCGCTATAGTGCACAACACTGTAGCAGGGGTGGGCAACATTTTTTTTCCCAGAGGGCCATCCTGACTTACATAAAGTAAGCGAAGGGCCACACATTGGAGATCGTACCTGCAACACTCCAGATTTTCGCGGGAGTCGCCCTATTTTTAACCCTCTCTCCCGCTGTTATTGTTAATTTCTCATTAATCTCCCCATACAATAGTAGTGATACAAATCCAATGGCTGTAGTAGATGGGATGTACTAACATAATTCTGCCTTTTATTGAGTTTTTGGGGGGGGTTGTTTTGTTTTCCTTTGAGGATGTTGTGGGCCGGATTGAGATGGGCCAGGTCCGGCCCTGGGGCCGCATTTTGCCCATGTGTGCTGTAGAGATTCTCTTCACACAACACCACAGCTCTGCATATCTATCTGTAACACCACAGCTCTGCATATCTATCTGTAACACCACAGCTCTGTATGTCCATCTGTAACACCACAGCTCTGTATGTCCATCTGTAACACCACAGCTCTGCATATCTATCTGTAACACCACAGCTCTGCATATCTATCTGTAACAGCTCTGCATGTCTATCTGTAACACCACAGCTCTGCATATCTATCTGTAACACCACAGCTCTGTATGTCCATCTGTAACACCACAGCTCTGCATGTATCTGTAACACCACAGCTCTGCATATCCATCTGTAACACCACAGCTCTGCATGTTCATCGGTTATGTCTAACATACCTTACTGCTGTATAGCCTAACCTTCATCAGAGTCAGCTGAATTATTCCTCTCCTCTCCCATGCTCTCCTCTCCTCTCTCATCCCTCTACCATGCTCTCCTCTCACCATAAACGATTTACAGCTTGATCAGTCAGTCAGTCAGTCAGTCAGTCAGCCAGTCAGTCAGTCAGGCAGTCAGTCAGTCAGTCAGTCAGTCAGTCAGTCAGGCAGGCAGGCAGTCAGTCAGTCAGTCAGGCAGTCAGTCAGTCAGGCAGGCAGTCAGTCAGGCAGGCAGTCAGTCAGTCAGTCAGTCAGGCAGTCAGTCAGTCAGGCAGTCAGGCAGGCAGGCAGGCAGGCAGTCAGTCAGTCAGTCAGTCAGCCAGTCAGTCAGTCAGTCAGTCAGGCAGGCAGTCAGTCAGTCAGTCAGTCAGTCAGTCAGTCAGTCAGTCAGTCAGTCAGTCAGTCAGTGCAGTACATTGAGATGCAGTATCAGATACAGTGTTACTGTAACACACTGAGATTGATGAGGAATCATTCATCCGTCAACGCTGCGCAGAGGGTACGAGGCCCAGTAGAGAAAGTATGTGTATTCCAATTTGAAAGGGGGAGTTATGGGATTTTGGTGATGACAGACAGATTTGTGGCAGACATGCCTCAATCATCCTGTTGACAATAAAAGGTTGATTGTTATTTACTAACCTGACTGATTAATTGATATTGCTCCCCAAATGAGTTGTCACATTCCCCAAACTAAAAGGCACAGTATTTCTGTAGCTGTATGATTGATCATGGCTATTGCCAGCTCTTCGGTATACAGTGGCGTGAATGAAGAGCAGTGAATATGAAAGAACATATAGAAACACAGAAGGCATGAATAGGTTCTTGCTACACAGTGCATTATGGGAAGGTCTGTGCATTCTGCCAGAAACCAATGATCATTCAAGCAAATAAAAGGCCAAAAAAAGTGAATTAGAAATATATGAAGAAAGAGTATTTGTCTTTTTTCCCCTCAAAGGAATTAAAAATGAAGACTGAGTCTTTTCTCCTTGTGCAAATTATGTAAGTGTGTGAGTGGTTGAATCCAGAATACTCTTCCCTTTACTCCTGCCCACTGATTGGTGCATTCATCTGAAATCTCCTGAAACTCTCTCTGAGATTCAATTTTTTTAATATTCCATACAGGGATTATTAAACATCAGCAGTTTATGTCCCACTAACATTTTGAGTTATGCATTTCCCTGTCTGTAATCCTGAATTGTGTGCTTAAGAGAAAATGGCACAGTATATCAGATGTGAGGATTCTTCTGCAGTGTTTCGCAGCTGAAATAGATACACTGACAGAGGTTCCTACGCATTTATGGAGGTTAAACGAGATGCAGTGCCCTTCAAACTGTGTCCTCTCCCTTATGTCTGTTTCCTCTCCCTTTCCCATCTACTCTGCTCTCATAACATACAGTATGGAGGCTGCTCAGTACCAATGCTCTCTCTCTCTTTCTCTCTCTCTCCCTCCCTCTCCTTTTTTCACTCTCTCCATCTCTTTCTCTGCCTCTCTCCACTGACTCAGCCTTTCCAGGGATGCTTCACATTCACTCATGGTCACATGACACATGCACTGCGCATGGAAGATGCAATTAAATGAACATGTATTTATACGCAGTCCCTCCCCCAACACACAACCACACACCACAACAATCCTGGCCTGTGAGCTTATATTCAGCCGCCAAGCATCATTCCACCTCACTGCAGAGTGGAGAGACAGTTGGCTGCAGAAAGGCCCTGAGCTATCCACATTCTGTGAAAGCTGCTCCATCTGAGCCAGAAAACATGTTACACACATGAGGGAGCAAAGACAAAAATGAGCAGCAGAAATTAAGTTAAGTTGAGTTAAGTTACTGTAAGACTTGTAAGTTAAGTTAAGTTATGTTAAGTTAAGTTACTGTAAGTTAAGTTAAGTTAAGTTAAGATAAGTTAAGTTATGTTTTATTGTCAATTCTTCCTCTGCATTTGACCCATCTACGTCTACTAGGAGCCTATAGGAGCAGTGGGCAGCCACAGTACAGCGCCCGGCAACAAACTCCATTCTTTTGCCAGTGCTTTGGTCAGGGCCAGGAGTATTAACCCCAACATACATGTCTTTGATGAAGAAGAGAGACAGAGACTGAGAGAGTGAAAGAGACAAACAATGATGAACATCGGATGTGATGAGAAATATCAGCATTAAAATAGCAACAACAAAATACATGCACACACTGCATGTAGGCTACACCTTTTATTATCAAGGCTTTCTGCGGTGTGACTAGTGTCATAGAGCCAAGTCAGCTGTGGTGCCACTGGTCTGGGCCAAGTGGAGGTCAATGTTGAGTTTCCCTTAGATGCTGATGTCGAGTCGGTTTTATCAATGTCTCCATTAGTCCTGAAGGTAGAGGTGGGAAGCCAGTCCCTAGCTCAGCATTATAGTTCTGAAGGTAGAAGTGTAGGGCAGCCAGTCCCTAGCTCAGCATTATAGTTCTGAAGGTAGAAGTGTAGGGAAGCCAGTCCCTAGCTTAGCAGTATAGTCCTGAAGGTAGAGGTGGGAAGCCAGTCCCTAGCTCAGCATTATAGTTCTGAAGGTAGAAGTGTAGGGAAGCCAGTCCCTAGCTCAGCAGTGAAGGTAGAGGTGTAGGGCAGCCAGTCCCTAGCTCAGCAGTATAGTCCTGAAGGTAGAGGTGTAGGGAAGCCAGTCCCTAGCTCAGCATAGTCCTGAAGGTAGAGGTGTAGGGAAGCCAGTCCCTAGCTCAGCAGTATAGTCCTGAAGGTAGAGGTGTAGGGAAGCCAGTCCCTAGCTCAGCAGTATAGTCCTGAAGGTAGAGGTGTAGGGCAGCCAGTCCCTAGCTCAGCAGTATAGTCCTGAAGGTAGAGGTGTAGGGAAGCCAGTCCCTAGCTCAGCACTATAGTCCTGAAGGTAGAGGTGTAGGGAAGCCAGTCCCTAGCTCAGCAGTATAGTCCTGAAGGTAGAGGTGTAGGGCAGCCAGTCCCTAGCTCAGCAGTATAGTCGTGAAGGTAGAGGTGTAGGGAAGCCAGTCCCTAGCTCAGCAGTATAGTCCTGAAGGTAGAGGTGTAGGGAAGCCAGTCCCTAGCTCAGCAGTATAGTCCTGAAGGTAGAGGTGTAGGGCAGCCAGTCCCTAGCTCAGCAGTATAGTCCTGAAGGTAGAGGTGTAGGGAAGCCAGTCTTTAGCTCAGCAGCATAGTCCTGAAGGTAGAGGTGTAGGGCAGCCAGTCCCTAGCTCAGCAGTATAGTCCTGAAGGTAGAGGTGTAGGGAAGCCAGTCCCTAGCTCAGCAGTATAGTCCTGAAGGTAGAGGTGTAGGGAAGCCAGTCCCTAGCTCAGCAGTATGGAGCAGCTTCACTACAGTAGAGGTCAACAGAAGAGCAAATCAGCAGAGAGAAATCGATGAGACTGTGTCAGGCAGCATGATCGCTCTTTAGCAGATTCTTATAGGCTATAGAGATGCTACATTTTGCTTGTGATTAACATAGCAATGCTGCAGTGATTTGAGAATGGCTGGTGGTCTATACAGTAGATCCATTCAGTAATGTTAGAAGTAAGGAGAATAGTCTGATGAGGTTATGAGATTTGTTTTCCAAATTTAGGTTATGGTTAGCTGATCACAAACAATGGTTGGCTACGTATTTGTTTGAGCTCAAGTTGCCATGATCCAGAAATTAACCATGTCTATTGAATTCTGCTGAGACGGCAAGTGGTACATTTGAGAAACTCTGCTGCTAGATGTTGCTGAGGATCTCCAATATGGCCGTCACCTGAAAGCCTTCTATATCATTTGGACCGCCGCCAAATGCTCTGAACATTTATCTCTGCAGTGCCAGGTGAGTGAGTAAGACGTTTTGGAGCTAGGCCATTGGTTACTCCTGCAGCGCCACCAAGCAATATCTATCAAATAAAGGCCATTAATGCACTTCATTGTGATTAATGTAAATCACTCCTCTCAGGGCAGCACAAAAGTGGTGATTACTAACCCTGATTGATTGATTGATTTGATTGATTGCTTATCGATTCACTGCAAAGTTGGTTGGCAGATTAATTAATTGATTGAATGAAGCTGGCAAAAGGGAGAACTTTCAGACAGTTTATGAGGCAGGGTGAAGAGAGGATAAATCCCACATGAGAAGATGAAAGCGGTTGTGATTCAACCTTGTTGTAGCTGAGTTTATAGTGTGGAGGAGGGAAAAGGTGTTACACAACAAATGGGCTTCCAATACTCCCACCCAGGGTGCTACAGTACCAGACTCAGCCAAATGACGCAGTGATGGGAGTAGGTGGAAGTGCTCCTCTTTTTCGCATTTACCCTGTCACCATCTTGTTCTTATATTTTCCTTTACCCCTTTTTATACTAATTTATATTTTCACTTTGTGCTTTCTTATCTTGTCCTATCTTCTTATCTTTGTCCCCAAAAAATCAATGCACCCTCATCCCCTCCTCCAGTCCAAGCACTGACACAATTCTAAAAGTATGGATATTTGCCGAAGACATCCCTTTCTTGCTCTGTGCTAGCAAGGGACGGCACAGGCCCAAATACCCTGCGTGCATGCTGTCAACAGATCAGACAGAAGGCCTGGCAGGCTCCTGTGCCGACCTGCATCCAGAGACGAGAAACAGCCAACGCCGAATAGGAATGCTTCCAAGCAGGAAGGTCAGGAAGGGACCCATGTGTGCTGTAAGGACACATTTCTCCTGAGGGAAGTATACTGGCATTTTCCCATGGGTGGAATGAATGAAATAAACAATTGTGTAGACTATATCTCTGTATACAGTATATCTATGGTTTTATTAGATTTGCTGTTATGAACACCTAAGGTAGCGCCTTTTCGGAATTGTTTTCTAAAAGTATGGGAGTCACAAATAGTGTATAAAATCACATTCAGTCATTCATCCTTGATTCAAAGGTTGGCAGGGAGACCGTTTGTTTGGGCATGTCCTAGCACAGTCAGGGCAGTGTGTGTTGGCCCAATGGGCGAGCCCTACCCTCCTGTGAGTCATAAAAGAGTGAAGAAAGACACAGAGAGGACATCTGCTTGATTCTGATCCTTGCCGTTATGTCTGTCTCTTGGTCAAACTGTTGCTGTTTGTTTTGAAACAAATCGATCCACTCATTTATGAATCTTTTCATCCATGCTGTAGCTACACAAGGGACACGCCCACTGACACAGCCCATCCCTCAGAGAACAGCACAGAGAGACGCTGTGACTGGCACAGCAACATGCCAGTCACTTCACCTTTGGATAAACCACAGGGCGGGACCTTAAGTAGAAGATGAGCTATCATAAAAAGCAGATTAGTAACTTTCCATCTCAGTGGGCCGACCTCACCGCAGAGCAGAACAGGGAGGGAGAGGCATGCACGATAGCTAGGCAGGCAGGGTGCACCGCACTTCAGCCATGTGTTGTTTTATTGTCTGAAAAGAAGCAGATCTAGTGGGACATACAGGGGAAGCATATCCATGTTCCCAGGGCTCAATGTTCCAAGAAACCTGCACATCCTGAAATATGTTAAAACTAGCAACGTACCCGGCCTTGCCTGGGTTAAAGTCGAACTGAACCTGTTCGTCACGTGCATAATGAGTCCGTTTCAGACTAAAAACATAGTTTGTCTAAGATGACAGGTTGAGAGGCGGGTCATAGTATCATGTTGATGATTTTATTTGACAATTATGGGGACTGGATTGGGCTTTCGCCAATCCTGGCGTGTTCCGCCTCCAAATCGAGTGGGATTCAGTCGTGTTGTGGCGCTCCTCTCGGGAAGAGCCTTTTGACGGGAGGAGTGGTGCTCAGCGAGCCGCAGGCAACCAGCTGCCTTCGTGTTGCCGAGCGGAGAGTGCAGCACGTCGGCCTGGAATCTCCGAAGTGCGACCCCTGCGCGCGCCATTATCGCTGCTGTAAATACGATATCCCTGGAATGCACGTTTTAATGAGCCAGTTACATTTCTTTGCATTCTTAGAGATTATAGTTTTAGTTTTTTGTTCATGTTTCTAACAATTGGCCAAGTTAGTAGTTAGTTTATGGGATAGGAATTCTGCCAGATGACAGGCACTAGGCGCCATTTTCTACTTCATTTGGAAGAGAAAATTGTCCAGAAATGAAGATTTGATTGACAGCTGCATGTCGTGATATGATTGGTTGAAATGGGGTAGAAATTTGATAGTACTAGGTGACGTCAGCAAACTGTACATTACTGTTATCAATGAAATCTTGAAAAATGAACTTTTGATGTGAAAAAGTGTGAAAAACTAAAGAAATTAGATTGTTGTGATTTTGTTTGCATACATTATTAAATAGGTGCACTGCATACCCAAGTATTTGAACTAAAAGAAAAGAAAAGTCATTTTTGGGTTCAGCTCGACTTTAAATAGGTTTCCAGGACTATACATTCTGCATATAACCGCTTATAACCCACCGCCATGCTAATTTTCAGCTCAATCCAACTGGGGTGTGGGCGTGATTTTCCAGCACTTTCCAGGCAGTTCCAGGACTTGATAACCTGCTCATGACCTTCCCTTGGATCTCATAACCCCCACCGTGTATAGATTTTCAGCCCAATCTGACCTGGGGTGTGGCCTTTAGTAGGTTTTCAGGTGGTTTCCAGGACTTTCCATGCAGTTACAGGACTTTACAACCTGCCCATGACCTTCCCCAGATCATAACCGACCGCCATGCAAAACGCGTGAGGTGGTTTCCAGGTGGTTTCCAGGATTTTCCAGGACCTTCCAGGTGGGTTCCAGGACTTGATGACCTGCCCATGACCTTCCCCAGATCATAACCGACCGCCATGCAAAACTTCAGCCCCATCCAACCTGGGGTGTGGGTGTGAGGTGGTTTCCAGGTGGTCTCCAATATTTTCCAGGACTATCTAGGTCAGTGGTTCTCAAATGGGGGTCTGGGGACCCCCAGGGGTCCATGGCACTTTGCAAGGGCGTCCGCGAAAATAAAAATAAAAAGCTCCATAGTTCAACGAAAATATTTCATGCTTTAAATCTAAAATGGTTCATGGATTACATTCTAATCTAACAAACCTATCAATTTAAAAGTCAAGCATGTTACCGTGGAAACAATTAAGCTTAGCCCAAAATCACAAATCAGAACGAGGGGGTCCCCGGTATATTTTCTATGTTGTAAGGAGTCCTTGGCTGAAAAATATTTGAGAACCTGTGATCTATGTGGTTCCAGGACTTTCCAAACTAGCCATGACCTTACCCGGGTCATAATAACCCACTTCCATGCAAACTTTCAGCCCAATCCGACCTGCGGTGTGGGAGTGTATAAAACACTCTCTCTCTCTCACACACACACACACACACACACACACACACACACACACACACACACACACACACACACACACACACACACACACACACACACACACACACACACACACACACACACACACACACACACACACACACACACACACACACACACACAGAGGGACAACTTCAACTATAGTGCTGATACATTGTATACAGTAGCATGACATGGTACCAATGGATGTCTTAGGTCTTGTTATTGTTATGTTATTTTCAACTTGTCTGGGGGGGAAGCTGGGTGGGGGGGGGGGGGCAGCTGCCACACCAGTGCTATGTAGACATGCTCTGTAAGGCCGCAGCCAAAGGTCCCCTGCTCTGTGTAGTGTGGCATGATCTTATCAAGCTCTCGGCCCTGCAGTGCGGCACTCCACCAGCAGGCCTGCATAGCGCCCCGGGCGCGGCGGGCAGCAGGCTATTGTTAGGAGCTCAGCTCACTGACCGGAGGGGCTTTTCCACTGCAGCAGCAGCACGTTTGGCTCCAGACTCAGAGTGATGATGTCAGCTCATAGCATAGAGGTCACAAACTCCATTAGTCACATGCACGCCTCATTTATTTAAACATAGATCAATATATTGGGTGGAGTATTTCACTGCACCAACAACTGTCCAGTGAATTTGCTATAGAAATCTACACAGTGCTGTGCTCCCATATCCTGGTTTGCTCTCATGCGTTAACAGATGCGTGTACTGTATCTTTAGCTTTCAGGTCACAAATGTTTCATCTCTCGTGCGTGAGTCAAACCTTAGAGGGTTTGATCATGCAGAAAACAACTCGAGGGGGGAATGTCGCCATGAAAATGACAGAAATAGTATTAATACAACAAGGCCTATTTCTTTCATTTGCATTCAGACAGCAAAGCTACTGCACGGCTGACTGGCAAGCTTGTGAGCTTTAGTCACGCACAGCACCGCGGGCTACAGACACACATTCACATATAGTGCAGTGCTTCTGTCGCCGTGGCATAATTAGCATGTGCCAGATGAAATAGTTTGGGGAGGTTGGTGTTGTTAATGATTAACTGGCTGAGTCAGTCACAGAGCGTTAAGGTCACCAGGAACAGGGCAAAAAGGATCAGATACACTGAGCTCATTTCTAAGGATTAATGCCATCCTGCTATATAGCCTAATTCACTGTCTCTCACTTTGTTTTAGCTGCTGATAGAGAAAATAGGATGTAGGCTCTCTCTCTAACACATTCACACCCTCGCACTCTCCCTCAAACACACACTCGCCCACATCCCCCCCCCCCCCCCCTCCATCCTACTACAGT